>NW_027506884.1:2171157-2173657 GCF_052324685.1 Brachyhypopomus gauderio
GCGTGGCGGGACGCCTGAGCGTACACGGCTATAGCTCGGGTTTCTCTTCATTCACGCACAAATCTTTCGCCTTTTACTAAAGATTTCCGTGGAGGGGAACGTCAAAGAGTCAAAGTGATTTTTTGGAGCGCTCTGCCTCCGGGCGGGGCCGCAACAATCCGTATAACGAGAAAGTATAAACTTAGGGAGGGGTGGGAGTGGCTCGGTGGGTGTCTGGAAGAGGGGGGAAGGGCGGGTATGCCACGGAGGAGGCCTCCCTGCCTGCGAGGCCGGTGCCCGGTCCAGCGCCCATTTCAGGTTATCGCTTCTCGGCCTTTTGGCTAAGATCAAGTGTAGTATCTGTTCTTATCAGTTTAATATCTGATACGTCCTCTATACGAGGACTTCATATTAAATGGATTTTTAGAACAGGGAGGCGAAACAGGGGCTTGCCCCGTTCGCCCCACGCATCGACCTGGTATTGCAGTACCTCCAGGAACGGTGCACCTTCCTAAGCTTGTGTGAAAAAAAGAGTTTGTTGCTGTTTGGTATGATCAGCCTGTTTTATTTTAATGAATGAATGAATGTATTTATTTATTTGGTGTGTGTGTGTGTGTGTGTGTGTGTGTGTATATATATATATATATATATATATATATATATATATATATATATATATATATATATATATAATATGTATATATATTTATTGATTTGTCTGTCTGTCTGTCCATGTGAGGGAGCAGCCAAAATGAATAAATAAATAAAACAAAGCAGCTCACTCCACTCCTTAAATAGGCAAGAATGAAGGGGTGAGTGGTCTCTGTCTGTCTGCCTGCAATTGTCAGCTGGTCACAAATGCAGTGAGAGCGGAGGCCACTCCCCTTTCGGCTGTTTGCAGTTTTCCCTCCGTTTTTGTTCTTTTTTTTTTTTTTTTTTTTTTTTTTTTTTGAAATTGTTCCTGTTTTCTCTCTCTCTCTCTCTCTCTCTCCTCTCTCTCTCTCTATCTATTATTGCCTGCCAGCCCTGTTGTTTGCAAACAAGCAAGCCACAGCCTCGCAGGCTCCTCCCTTGTTACCGCGAACAAACGAGCTAGGCTCTTTGTTGGCGTGGCGGGACGCCTGAGCGTACACGGCTATAGCTCGGGTTTCTCTTCATTCACGCACAAATCTTTCGCCTTTTACTAAAGATTTCCGTGGAGGGGAACGTCAAAGAGTCAAAGTGATTTTTTGGAGCGCTCTGCCTCCGGGCGGGGCCGCAACAATCCGTATAACGAGAAAGTATAAACTTAGGGAGGGGTGGGAGTGGCTCGGTGGGTGTCTGGAAGAGGGGGGAAGGGCGGGTATGCCACGGAGGAGGCCTCCCTGCCTGCGAGGCCGGTGCCCGGTCCAGCGCCCATTTCAGGTTATCGCTTCTCGGCCTTTTGGCTAAGATCAAGTGTAGTATCTGTTCTTATCAGTTTAATATCTGATACGTCCTCTATACGAGGACTTCATATTAAATGGATTTTTAGAACAGGGAGGCGAAACAGGGGCTTGCCCCGTTCGCCCCACGCATCGACCTGGTATTGCAGTACCTCCAGGAACGGTGCACCTTCCTAAGCTTGTGTGAAAAAAAGAGTTTGTTGCTGTTTGGTATGATCAGCCTGTTTTATTTTAATGAATGAATGAATGTATTTATTTATTTGGTGTGTGTGTGTGTGTGTGTGTGTGTGTGTGTATATATATATATATATATATATATATATATATATATATATATATATATATATATATATAATATGTATATATATTTATTGATTTGTCTGTCTGTCTGTCCATGTGAGGGAGCAGCCAAAATGAATAAATAAATAAAACAAAGCAGCTCACTCCACTCCTTAAATAGGCAAGAATGAAGGGGTGAGTGGTCTCTGTCTGTCTGCCTGCAATTGTCAGCTGGTCACAAATGCAGTGAGAGCGGAGGCCACTCCCCTTTCGGCTGTTTGCAGTTTTCCCTCCGTTTTTGTTCTTTTTTTTTTTTTTTTTTTTTTTTTTTTTTGAAATTGTTCCTGTTTTCTCTCTCTCTCTCTCTCTCTCTCTCTCTCTCTCTCTATCTATTATTGCCTGCCAGCCCTGTTGTTTGCAAACAAGCAAGCCACAGCCTCGCAGGCTCCTCCCTTGTTACCGCGAACAAACGAGCTAGGCTCTTTGTTGGCGTGGCGGGACGCCTGAGCGTACACGGCTATAGCTCGGGTTTCTCTTCATTCACGCACAAATCTTTCGCCTTTTACTAAAGATTTCCGTGGAGGGGAACGTCAAAGAGTCAAAGTGATTTTTTGGAGCGCTCTGCCTCCGGGCGGGGCCGCAACAATCCGTATAACGAGAAAGTATAAACTTAGGGAGGGGTGGGAGTGGCTCGGTGGGTGTCTGGAAGAGGGGGGAAGGGCGGGTATGCCACGGAGGAGGCCTCCCTGCCTGCGAGGCCGGTGCCCGGTCCAGCGCCCATTTCAGGTTATCGCTTCTCGGCCTTTTGGCTAAGATCA
>NW_027506884.1:2183657-2198657 GCF_052324685.1 Brachyhypopomus gauderio
TAAGCGCTTTTAACACTTTTTACACCTATTATCTTAGCTTAGTTTTTAAAAAGTAGATAGCTGTGGGTGCCTCCATCATGTCGGCTGCTCGTGCCGGCATGAGGAGGCACCACAGCGTGCGTTTCTACTTAAAAACTAGGGGAGAGGAAAAAGTGACCATGTCAAGACTGGATTTTTCTAGGAAATACATGCAGAAAATTTTGGGTTTTACTCCAACAGCATTTAATTGTATTATTGCTTTGCCACAAAACAAGGGGTTCGATGTGAGCTTTTGCTCGGCTCCCTTATTAAACGATTTCTGGGTTAGACTACAAAAGGTACAAGAACAGTTTAGAATTTTTAATGTGGAAAAACTGACAGACTACACTAGGAAGACAGTAATAGTGAGAATGTTTAATGAAACGGTATGTCCTGAAGACATTTGTGCTTGGCTAAGGAGGTATTGTACTGTAATGGGAGATGCAGTAAAAGTGTTTGATGAAGACGGTATTTGGACTTGTGCTTGGCGGATACCAGTTAAACAGTGGGAAGAGGAACATAGTTACATGGGGTTAAAACATTTGCCACAGACAATAGTACTGGGCGAAAACAGAGGGTACATCTTTTATCAAAATATGCCAAAAGCTTGTAGGAAGTGTGGTGACATGGGACATTTGGCAGAAGCATGTGATAAGAGTTTTTGTGGTAAATGTAGAGAAATTGGGCACACCTTTGAGGAATGCCCAAATGGCAGAAGGTGCAACCTCTGTGGGGATTTTAACCACCTCTTCAGAGATTGCCCAGAATCATTTGCCAACAAACTAAAAAAATCTAAGATGGCCGCCAAGCATGGTGCTGCAGAGGACAAAATGGCTGGGGAGAAGGAGCAGGAAGTGGAGGAGGAGCCGGAGGCGGGGCCGAGTGGTGTGGTGAGCAACCCACAGCCTCCCCAGCAGGGGGCAGACCAAGGGGCCAGCGAGGTGATTACGGGTGAAATAGTTACAGGAGACAAAGAAGGAGGAGAACAGATGCAAGAAACAGGGCAGGAAGAAGTGGGAAGGGAGGATAGAATCATTGAGAATAGGGAGGAGACAGAAAAGGGGGAAGGGGATAACAATGAAATTGAGCAGGGTTTTTTTGATTCAGGGGAAACAGGGAGCAGTTTAATTACGATGGAGGGGGAGGAAGAGGATAGTGGGGAGGGAGAGGAATTACCGTGTGCACAGGTGGCCAAGAGGACAGCGGAGTCTCCCCTGAACGACCAACGGGAGAAGAAGACCAGGGCGGAGGAGGAAGGAGGGGGGTCGGCGGAATCATCCTCCAGATCATGGCCAGGGGGATCGCCAAACGAAATCTCTTTTCTACATTTTAAACTTAGGTCCACACCCCAAAAGGACAACCACCAGGAGGAGGTGGAAATACAAATGGAGGAGGAAAGGGAGGCGGAACAGCCGGCGACACAAAGAGGACAAAAACGGGAGAGACAATGGAAGAAAGGAAGGAAGATCAAGGAAGAGGCGATATCGGTGGAGCTTGGAGGAGGAACATGATTACATGTAATATGAATAAAGAGTGGTATAGAGGTAAAAAAAAAAGTTCTGAAGGTATGAGCACTTTTAAATTCCCCTTAATGCTGGTTTTATGGCTTAGTCCCCTTTTATCATTATTTATTATGTCCATCAGTATAGCTACAATAAATGTTAGAAGTGTTAGATCTCCACTACGTGCTGAAAGTGTTTTAGGATTTTTAAAGGGAGAATTGGCAGATGTGTTTTTATTACAGGAATGTTCTTTACCCTTTTTAAAGTCATATAAAACATGGGAGGACAAATGGGATGGAGGAAATTCAGTTTGGAGTGGTTCAAATAATAACAAGTCGGATGGTGTGGCAATTTTAATACGAAATACAGGGATACAGGTGAAGGGTTACACGGTGGTGAAAGATGGGCGGGCCCTTTTAGCTGACCTGACATTTTATGGGAAGGATTTTAGGGTTTTAAATGTATATGGTTTTAATGATAAAACTGAGAGGGTGGGACTTTTGGAAGATTTGCAGCCTCACATGACGGGGAGGATCCCACTAATTGTGGGAGGGGATTTTAATTGTGTTTTATCAAAGAAAGACAGGAAAAAGGCAGATGACTGTTTTAAATTAGATATTTCATCAGGGAAACTAAAAGAATTGGTGAGTGATTTTAGCCTAGTGGACTGTTTTAAGAAAATGCATCCAAGGGAGGAGGGCTTCACTTGGTTTAGTAGTGATTGCACCAGAGCCTCCCGGATTGATTATGTTTTTACTAGAGATTGCCCGCCCACGGATGCGACATTGTCTCCTGTGTTTTTTTCTGATCACCTAATGTTAACTTGCACTATGTCTCTCGCCACTGGTGTGACGATAGGGGGAGGGCTCTGGAGGCTGAACTGCTCCTTATTGGAGGATGCGGAGGTAGTGGAAGCCTATGGGGAGCAGTATGGCCTCTGGCAGACCCTCCAGGACTTGTATGACACACACGCACAATGGTGGGAAATGGTGAAGGGCAGGACTCAGACGTTTTTTAAAAAGGTAGGGAGAGAGAAAAAGAAAAAACAAAATAGACAGATGGTGGGGCTGCAAAAAAGATTACAACGGTATTTTAATTTGGTAAATCAAGGTTTGGACTTTGTAGAAGAAATAAAAGAAGTTAAAAAAGAAATGGCGGCCTTATGGGAAAAAAGAAGCAAAGGTGTGATGGTGAGATGTAAAGAGAGGGAGCTAGAAGAAGGGGAGAAATGTACCAGATATTTTTTTAAAAAGATAATGTCTAAGAGTGGGGGTATCACTGAACTGAATAAAGGGGGAAATAAGGTAAGTAAAAATGAAGAGATCTGTGAAGTGGTGGAAGAATTTTACACTCACTTATATGGGAAAAAAGATATTCAGGAGGGAGTAATGAGGGAAGTAGTAGAGTTTCTGGGGAAAAAAATACAAAATCCTGGAGGGTTGGAAGGGGATTTTTCAAGGGAAGAGCTGGACCAGAGTCTAAAAGGGTTCAAAACAAGGAAAGCCCCAGGGGAAGATGGTCTCCCTGTAGAGTTCTATATGACCTTTTGGAACCTTTTAGCAGAAGATTTATTAAAGGTTTTTAATGAGTTTGTACACTTAGAGAAAATGCCTGACAGTTTTAGAGTAGGGATAGTGTCCTTGCTTTTTAAAAAAGGGGACAAGACTGACATTAAAAATTGGCGCCCAATTACGCTTTTAAACTGTGACTGTAAAGTTTTTAGTAAAATTTTAGCACTTAGAATGTCGACAGTTTTAGCGGACGTGATCCACCCGGATCAAGCCTGCGCGGTTCCAGGGCGAAGGATCACGGACAACCTCATACTGATCCGGGACTCCATCTGTTATGCGAGAGACAGGAAAATGCGGCTATTAGTACTAAATTTAGATTTCGAAAAAGCCTTTGATCGGGTCTCGCACCAGTACCTCTTTGAGGTACTGCAAAAGATGGGTTTTCCGGGGAGGTTTTTAAAATGGGTGGGTCTGCTATACAGGGACATCACTAGCAGAATTCTTGTAAATGGGCATCTAACAAAAGCAGTAAATATATGCTCAGGGGTACGGCAGGGTTGTCCTTTATCCCCCCTGTTGTTCGTAGCTGGGATAGAACCGTTAGCAGAGATTTTGAGAAGGGATAAATGGATCAAAGGACTAGACCTACCTAGCGGACTGACAGTTACATGCCAACTCTACATGGATGACGTGACTATTTTATGCAGAGATGTTTTATCAGCTAAGCGAGTTTTAGACCTCACTGACTGGTATGGAAGGGCGGCTGGTGCACGGTTGAATAGAGAAAAATCAGAGGCCCAACTTTTTGGGCCATGGAGGGAAGGCGAATGTGGACTAGATGTAAATCTTAGGAATCCAGCTTTTAAAATTTTAGGGGTACGTTTTGATAAAGATGGGACTGGGAAGACAAACTGGACTGACCTCTTAGGGAAAGTCAGGAAAAAGTTGGGGTTTTGGGGACTGAGGAAACTGACATTGGAAGGTAAAATCTTAATAACAAAAGCAGTGATTTTCCCTTTGCTTTTATTGACCTGTTCTGTTTTTAGTCCCCCAAGACACTTTCTTTTAGGGCTGGATCGCGCCATCTTCTACTTCCTTTGGGGAACCAAGTGGGAGAGGCTCAGACGTGAGGTGGTGAAAAAGAGGAAGGAGAATGGAGGGAAAGGCCTCCCTGATCCTTACCTGTTCTTGGGCAGCCAGTTCGTGGCACTTCATGTCCGACTGGCCTCGATGACGGGACAAAAGAGGTCCAAAGCAGCTGTGACGACGCGTTTCTGGACAGGGTCCTATTTGAGGAGTCTGGGCCTTGTCAAACTGGACCTGAAAACCCCAGTGGCTTTTACCTTATCCCCCGAGCATGTTTTTATAAAAAAGTTTTTAAAGAAATATTCTATAGAAGGGGTGGGTGTGAAGATTTTAAGCAATGCAAAGTTGATTATGGCTTCTGTGCAGGATCAGGAGGAGGTAACCCCTATACCAGGGCTCACGCGGCGGGAGGCCCAGAGGGTGTGGAGGAACGCAGCACACCCTTCCTTGCCGAACAGACAAAAAGACCTGTCCTGGCTTGCAGCTCATGAGGTTCTCCCGGTCCGGGCGGTGATGCACTCCCGGGGCATGGCGGCAACCGCGGTGTGCCCACAGCCAAGGTGTGGCGTACCAGAGACTGTGAGGCATGCACTCTGGGAGTGCAGAGTGGCGAGGGACCTGTGGGCCACGGTCGGCCCCCTGAAATGCCCAAGCCTACCAGCAGGGGAGGTCCACGCACGAGATTATCGGCTAGCGATAAGCGGGGTGGGTCAGGGGGTAGACACGTTGCCAGCAAAGGAATTTGCAACACTCTGGCTCACCCTAAACAGTGTTAAAGACGCCTTGTGGACCTCCCGCAACCTGCTGGTGGGGAAGCGCGTGACGGTGCCCCTGCACGCTATGCAAACGCTGGCAACATCGTCGCTGCAGGGGTCACCGGGCGTCGACATTTGGAGGAGGGGGCCGAGGCCTCACGCAGGGGGGTCCCCGCCACCACCAGCCGGGGCTCCTGCCGACGCCCCCGGAGGGGAAATGGCACCTGAGCGGGGACAGCAGGCTGGGGGAGGATCTCCGCTGGGCGCAGAGGGGGGTGTGTGTGCACCAGCTGATCAGGGCCCCGGGCCTTCCCCCGCCACTTCCTCGCTATTCAGCGCAGCTCAAATTGGGGACTTGATGAACAGAGACTTTTTGACACGCTGAATAGGTTATGTTAGTGAGAAGGACTGGCCTTGGGTTATGGCCTCATGAGTCATTCTTGTATGTCTTATGGGCCTTACTGGTTTTTCATGTGATATCTTTTAAAGTGTACGGCTGATGACTTTTGTTTTGTTATGGGATGGTTTTACCAGTGTTTTTTTCTACTCTAGTGTGACCGTAAAGAGTTGATGGTTTTAAAAGAAGACACGGACAGTATGTTTTAATAGATGTTTTATTGTTCATGGTTTTATTTACTCACTCATTTATGTATTTATTTATTTTATTTATATTATTAATTCATCTGGTCAAGTCCTTTTATGTATCAAAGTGTGTATACAGCAGGCTGAGAAGCGATCAAGGCCCTGCTTCCATGTTTGTGGTGGCCATGTGTACATGGAAAAGATGATGATGTCATCCGTCTGGGCCGTCCTACCTCCTCTCGAACCCTGGGGGAAAAGACAAAATGCATGCTTATACAGGATGTATACAGGAACATACATGATGGAATGTATTCTTTACATGTTAAATGTGATGTACAGAATGTTTAAGAGTCAATAAACCACGTCAACTCAAAAAATCTGTTCTTATCAGTTTAATATCTGATACGTCCTCTATACGAGGACTTCATATTAAATGGATTTTTAGAACAGGGAGGCGAAACAGGGGCTTGCCCCGTTCGCCCCACGCATCGACCTGGTATTGCAGTACCTCCAGGAACGGTGCACCTTCCTAAGCTTGTGTGAAAAAAAGAGTTTGTTGCTGTTTGGTATGATCAGCCTGTTTTATTTTAATGAATGAATGAATGTATTTATTTATTTGGTGTGTGTGTGTGTGTGTGTGTGTGTGTGTGTATATATATATATATATATATATATATATATATATATATATATATATATATATATATAATATGTATATATATTTATTGATTTGTCTGTCTGTCTGTCCATGTGAGGGAGCAGCCAAAATGAATAAATAAATAAAACAAAGCAGCTCACTCCACTCCTTAAATAGGCAAGAATGAAGGGGTGAGTGGTCTCTGTCTGTCTGCCTGCAATTGTCAGCTGGTCACAAATGCAGTGAGAGCGGAGGCCACTCCCCTTTCGGCTGTTTGCAGTTTTCCCTCCGTTTTTGTTCTTTTTTTTTTTTTTTTTTTTTTTTTTTTTTGAAATTGTTCCTGTTTTCTCTCTCTCTCTCTCTCTCTCTCTCTCTCTCTCTCTATCTATTATTGCCTGCCAGCCCTGTTGTTTGCAAACAAGCAAGCCACAGCCTCGCAGGCTCCTCCCTTGTTACCGCGAACAAACGAGCTAGGCTCTTTGTTGGCGTGGCGGGACGCCTGAGCGTACACGGCTATAGCTCGGGTTTCTCTTCATTCACGCACAAATCTTTCGCCTTTTACTAAAGATTTCCGTGGAGGGGAACGTCAAAGAGTCAAAGTGATTTTTTGGAGCGCTCTGCCTCCGGGCGGGGCCGCAACAATCCGTATAACGAGAAAGTATAAACTTAGGGAGGGGTGGGAGTGGCTCGGTGGGTGTCTGGAAGAGGGGGGAAGGGCGGGTATGCCACGGAGGAGGCCTCCCTGCCTGCGAGGCCGGTGCCCGGTCCAGCGCCCATTTCAGGTTATCGCTTCTCGGCCTTTTGGCTAAGATCAAGTGTAGTATCTGTTCTTATCAGTTTAATATCTGATACGTCCTCTATACGAGGACTTCATATTAAATGGATTTTTAGAACAGGGAGGCGAAACAGGGGCTTGCCCCGTTCGCCCCACGCATCGACCTGGTATTGCAGTACCTCCAGGAACGGTGCACCTTCCTAAGCTTGTGTGAAAAAAAGAGTTTGTTGCTGTTTGGTATGATCAGCCTGTTTTATTTTAATGAATGAATGAATGTATTTATTTATTTGGTGTGTGTGTGTGTGTGTGTGTGTGTGTGTATATATATATATATATATATATATATATATATATATATATATATATATATATATATATAATATGTATATATATTTATTGATTTGTCTGTCTGTCTGTCCATGTGAGGGAGCAGCCAAAATGAATAAATAAATAAAACAAAGCAGCTCACTCCACTCCTTAAATAGGCAAGAATGAAGGGGTGAGTGGTCTCTGTCTGTCTGCCTGCAATTGTCAGCTGGTCACAAATGCAGTGAGAGCGGAGGCCACTCCCCTTTCGGCTGTTTGCAGTTTTCCCTCCGTTTTTGTTCTTTTTTTTTTTTTTTTTTTTTTTTTTTTTTGAAATTGTTCCTGTTTTCTCTCTCTCTCTCTCTCTCTCTCTCTCTCTCTCTCTATCTATTATTGCCTGCCAGCCCTGTTGTTTGCAAACAAGCAAGCCACAGCCTCGCAGGCTCCTCCCTTGTTACCGCGAACAAACGAGCTAGGCTCTTTGTTGGCGTGGCGGGACGCCTGAGCGTACACGGCTATAGCTCGGGTTTCTCTTCATTCACGCACAAATCTTTCGCCTTTTACTAAAGATTTCCGTGGAGGGGAACGTCAAAGAGTCAAAGTGATTTTTTGGAGCGCTCTGCCTCCGGGCGGGGCCGCAACAATCCGTATAACGAGAAAGTATAAACTTAGGGAGGGGTGGGAGTGGCTCGGTGGGTGTCTGGAAGAGGGGGGAAGGGCGGGTATGCCACGGAGGAGGCCTCCCTGCCTGCGAGGCCGGTGCCCGGTCCAGCGCCCATTTCAGGTTATCGCTTCTCGGCCTTTTGGCTAAGATCAAGTGTAGTATCTGTTCTTATCAGTTTAATATCTGATACGTCCTCTATACGAGGACTTCATATTAAATGGATTTTTAGAACAGGGAGGCGAAACAGGGGCTTGCCCCGTTCGCCCCACGCATCGACCTGGTATTGCAGTACCTCCAGGAACGGTGCACCTTCCTAAGCTTGTGTGAAAAAAAGAGTTTGTTGCTGTTTGGTATGATCAGCCTGTTTTATTTTAATGAATGAATGAATGTATTTATTTATTTGGTGTGTGTGTGTGTGTGTGTGTGTGTGTGTGTATATATATATATATATATATATATATATATATATATATATATATATATATATATATATAATATGTATATATATTTATTGATTTGTCTGTCTGTCTGTCCATGTGAGGGAGCAGCCAAAATGAATAAATAAATAAAACAAAGCAGCTCACTCCACTCCTTAAATAGGCAAGAATGAAGGGGTGAGTGGTCTCTGTCTGTCTGCCTGCAATTGTCAGCTGGTCACAAATGCAGTGAGAGCGGAGGCCACTCCCCTTTCGGCTGTTTGCAGTTTTCCCTCCGTTTTTGTTCTTTTTTTTTTTTTTTTTTTTTTTTTTTTTTGAAATTGTTCCTGTTTTCTCTCTCTCTCTCTCTCTCTCTCTCTCTCTCTCTCTATCTATTATTGCCTGCCAGCCCTGTTGTTTGCAAACAAGCAAGCCACAGCCTCGCAGGCTCCTCCCTTGTTACCGCGAACAAACGAGCTAGGCTCTTTGTTGGCGTGGCGGGACGCCTGAGCGTACACGGCTATAGCTCGGGTTTCTCTTCATTCACGCACAAATCTTTCGCCTTTTACTAAAGATTTCCGTGGAGGGGAACGTCAAAGAGTCAAAGTGATTTTTTGGAGCGCTCTGCCTCCGGGCGGGGCCGCAACAATCCGTATAACGAGAAAGTATAAACTTAGGGAGGGGTGGGAGTGGCTCGGTGGGTGTCTGGAAGAGGGGGGAAGGGCGGGTATGCCACGGAGGAGGCCTCCCTGCCTGCGAGGCCGGTGCCCGGTCCAGCGCCCATTTCAGGTTATCGCTTCTCGGCCTTTTGGCTAAGATCAAGTGTAGTATCTGTTCTTATCAGTTTAATATCTGATACGTCCTCTATACGAGGACTTCATATTAAATGGATTTTTAGAACAGGGAGGCGAAACAGGGGCTTGCCCCGTTCGCCCCACGCATCGACCTGGTATTGCAGTACCTCCAGGAACGGTGCACCTTCCTAAGCTTGTGTGAAAAAAAGAGTTTGTTGCTGTTTGGTATGATCAGCCTGTTTTATTTTAATGAATGAATGAATGTATTTATTTATTTGGTGTGTGTGTGTGTGTGTGTGTGTGTGTGTGTATATATATATATATATATATATATATATATATATATATATATATATATATATATATAATATGTATATATATTTATTGATTTGTCTGTCTGTCTGTCCATGTGAGGGAGCAGCCAAAATGAATAAATAAATAAAACAAAGCAGCTCACTCCACTCCTTAAATAGGCAAGAATGAAGGGGTGAGTGGTCTCTGTCTGTCTGCCTGCAATTGTCAGCTGGTCACAAATGCAGTGAGAGCGGAGGCCACTCCCCTTTCGGCTGTTTGCAGTTTTCCCTCCGTTTTTGTTCTTTTTTTTTTTTTTTTTTTTTTTTTTTTTTGAAATTGTTCCTGTTTTCTCTCTCTCTCTCTCTCTCTCTCTCTCTCTCTCTCTATCTATTATTGCCTGCCAGCCCTGTTGTTTGCAAACAAGCAAGCCACAGCCTCGCAGGCTCCTCCCTTGTTACCGCGAACAAACGAGCTAGGCTCTTTGTTGGCGTGGCGGGACGCCTGAGCGTACACGGCTATAGCTCGGGTTTCTCTTCATTCACGCACAAATCTTTCGCCTTTTACTAAAGATTTCCGTGGAGGGGAACGTCAAAGAGTCAAAGTGATTTTTTGGAGCGCTCTGCCTCCGGGCGGGGCCGCAACAATCCGTATAACGAGAAAGTATAAACTTAGGGAGGGGTGGGAGTGGCTCGGTGGGTGTCTGGAAGAGGGGGGAAGGGCGGGTATGCCACGGAGGAGGCCTCCCTGCCTGCGAGGCCGGTGCCCGGTCCAGCGCCCATTTCAGGTTATCGCTTCTCGGCCTTTTGGCTAAGATCAAGTGTAGTATCTGTTCTTATCAGTTTAATATCTGATACGTCCTCTATACGAGGACTTCATATTAAATGGATTTTTAGAACAGGGAGGCGAAACAGGGGCTTGCCCCGTTCGCCCCACGCATCGACCTGGTATTGCAGTACCTCCAGGAACGGTGCACCTTCCTAAGCTTGTGTGAAAAAAAGAGTTTGTTGCTGTTTGGTATGATCAGCCTGTTTTATTTTAATGAATGAATGAATGTATTTATTTATTTGGTGTGTGTGTGTGTGTGTGTGTGTGTGTGTATATATATATATATATATATATATATATATATATATATATATATATATATATATATAATATGTATATATATTTATTGATTTGTCTGTCTGTCTGTCCATGTGAGGGAGCAGCCAAAATGAATAAATAAATAAAACAAAGCAGCTCACTCCACTCCTTAAATAGGCAAGAATGAAGGGGTGAGTGGTCTCTGTCTGTCTGCCTGCAATTGTCAGCTGGTCACAAATGCAGTGAGAGCGGAGGCCACTCCCCTTTCGGCTGTTTGCAGTTTTCCCTCCGTTTTTGTTCTTTTTTTTTTTTTTTTTTTTTTTTTTTTTTGAAATTGTTCCTGTTTTCTCTCTCTCTCTCTCTCTCTCTCTCTCTCTCTCTCTATCTATTATTGCCTGCCAGCCCTGTTGTTTGCAAACAAGCAAGCCACAGCCTCGCAGGCTCCTCCCTTGTTACCGCGAACAAACGAGCTAGGCTCTTTGTTGGCGTGGCGGGACGCCTGAGCGTACACGGCTATAGCTCGGGTTTCTCTTCATTCACGCACAAATCTTTCGCCTTTTACTAAAGATTTCCGTGGAGGGGAACGTCAAAGAGTCAAAGTGATTTTTTGGAGCGCTCTGCCTCCGGGCGGGGCCGCAACAATCCGTATAACGAGAAAGTATAAACTTAGGGAGGGGTGGGAGTGGCTCGGTGGGTGTCTGGAAGAGGGGGGAAGGGCGGGTATGCCACGGAGGAGGCCTCCCTGCCTGCGAGGCCGGTGCCCGGTCCAGCGCCCATTTCAGGTTATCGCTTCTCGGCCTTTTGGCTAAGATCAAGTGTAGTATCTGTTCTTATCAGTTTAATATCTGATACGTCCTCTATACGAGGACTTCATATTAAATGGATTTTTAGAACAGGGAGGCGAAACAGGGGCTTGCCCCGTTCGCCCCACGCATCGACCTGGTATTGCAGTACCTCCAGGAACGGTGCACCTTCCTAAGCTTGTGTGAAAAAAAGAGTTTGTTGCTGTTTGGTATGATCAGCCTGTTTTATTTTAATGAATGAATGAATGTATTTATTTATTTGGTGTGTGTGTGTGTGTGTGTGTGTGTGTGTGTATATATATATATATATATATATATATATATATATATATATATATATATATATATATATAATATGTATATATATTTATTGATTTGTCTGTCTGTCTGTCCATGTGAGGGAGCAGCCAAAATGAATAAATAAATAAAACAAAGCAGCTCACTCCACTCCTTAAATAGGCAAGAATGAAGGGGTGAGTGGTCTCTGTCTGTCTGCCTGCAATTGTCAGCTGGTCACAAATGCAGTGAGAGCGGAGGCCACTCCCCTTTCGGCTGTTTGCAGTTTTCCCTCCGTTTTTGTTCTTTTTTTTTTTTTTTTTTTTTTTTTTTTTTGAAATTGTTCCTGTTTTCTCTCTCTCTCTCTCTCTCTCTCTCTCTCTCTCTCTATCTATTATTGCCTGCCAGCCCTGTTGTTTGCAAACAAGCAAGCCACAGCCTCGCAGGCTCCTCCCTTGTTACCGCGAACAAACGAGCTAGGCTCTTTGTTGGCGTGGCGGGACGCCTGAGCGTACACGGCTATAGCTCGGGTTTCTCTTCATTCACGCACAAATCTTTCGCCTTTTACTAAAGATTTCCGTGGAGGGGAACGTCAAAGAGTCAAAGTGATTTTTTGGAGCGCTCTGCCTCCGGGCGGGGCCGCAACAATCCGTATAACGAGAAAGTATAAACTTAGGGAGGGGTGGGAGTGGCTCGGGGTGGGTGTCTGGAAGAGGGGGGAAGGGCGGGTATGCCACGGAGGAGGCCTCCCTGCCTGCGAGGCCGGTGCCCGGTCCAGCGCCCATTTCAGGTTATCGCTTCTCGGCCTTTTGGCTAAGATCAAGTGTAGTATCTGTTCTTATCAGTTTAATATCTGATACGTCCTCTATACGAGGACTTCATATTAAATGGATTTTTAGAACAGGGAGGCGAAACAGGGGCTTGCCCCGTTCGCCCCACGCATCGACCTGGTATTGCAGTACCTCCAGGAACGGTGCACCTTCCTAAGCTTGTGTGAAAAAAAGAGTTTGTTGCTGTTTGGTATGATCAGCCTGTTTTATTTTAATGAATGAATGAATGTATTTATTTATTTGGTGTGTGTGTGTGTGTGTGTGTGTGTGTGTGTATATATATATATATATATATATATATATATATATATATATATATATATATATATATATAATATGTATATATATTTATTGATTTGTCTGTCTGTCTGTCCATGTGAGGGAGCAGCCAAAATGAATAAATAAATAAAACAAAGCAGCTCACTCCACTCCTTAAATAGGCAAGAATGAAGGGGTGAGTGGTCTCTGTCTGTCTGCCTGCAATTGTCAGCTGGTCACAAATGCAGTGAGAGCGGAGGCCACTCCCCTTTCGGCTGTTTGCAGTTTTCCCTCCGTTTTTGTTCTTTTTTTTTTTTTTTTTTTTTTTTTTTTTGAAATTGTTCCTGTTTTCTCTCTCTCTCTCTCTCTCTCTCTCTCTCTCTCTCTATCTATTATTGCCTGCCAGCCCTGTTGTTTGCAAACAAGCAAGCCACAGCCTCGCAGGCTCCTCCCTTGTTACCGCGAACAAACGAGCTAGGCTCTTTGTTGGCGTGGCGGGACGCCTGAGCGTACACGGCTATAGCTCGGGTTTCTCTTCATTCACGCACAAATCTTTCGCCTTTTACTAAAGATTTCCGTGGAGGGGAACGTCAAAGAGTCAAAGTGATTTTTTGGAGCGCTCTGCCTCCGGGCGGGGCCGCAACAATCCGTATAACGAGAAAGTATAAACTTAGGGAGGGGTGGGAGTGGCTCGGTGGGTGTCTGGAAGAGGGGGGAAGGGCGGGTATGCCACGGAGGAGGCCTCCCTGCCTGCGAGGCCGGTGCCCGGTCCAGCGCCCATTTCAGGTTATCGCTTCTCGGCCTTTTGGCTAAGATCAAGTGTAGTATCTGTTCTTATCAGTTTAATATCTGATACGTCCTCTATACGAGGACTTCATATTAAATGGATTTTTAGAACAGGGAGGCGAAACAGGGGCTTGCCCCGTTCGCCCCACGCATCGACCTGGTATTGCAGTACCTCCAGGAACGGTGCACCTTCCTAAGCTTGTGTGAAAAAAAGAGTTTGTTGCTGTTTGGTATGATCAGCCTGTTTTATTTTAATGAATGAATGAATGTATTTATTTATTTGGTGTGTGTGTGTGTGTGTGTGTGTGTGTGTATATATATATATATATATATATATATATATATATATATATATATATATATATATATATATAATATGTATATATATTTATTGATTTGTCTGTCTGTCTGTCCATGTGAGGGAGCAGCCAAAATGAATAAATAAATAAAACAAAGCAGCTCACTCCACTCCTTAAATAGGCAAGAATGAAGGGGTGAGTGGTCTCTGTCTGTCTGCCTGCAATTGTCAGCTGGTCACAAATGCAGTGAGAGCGGAGGCCACTCCCCTTTCGGCTGTTTGCAGTTTTCCCTCCGTTTTTGTTCTTTTTTTTTTTTTTTTTTTTTTTTTTTTTTTGAAATTGTTCCTGTTTTCTCTCTCTCTCTCTCTCTCTCTCTCTCTCTCTCTCTATCTATTATTGCCTGCCAGCCCTGTTGTTTGCAAACAAGCAAGCCACAGCCTCGCAGGCTCCTCCCTTGTTACCGCGAACAAACGAGCTAGGCTCTTTGTTGGCGTGGCGGGACGCCTGAGCGTACACGGCTATAGCTCGGGTTTCTCTTCATTCACGCACAAATCTTTCGCCTTTTACTAAAGATTTCCGTGGAGGGGAACGTCAAAGAGTCAAAGTGATTTTTTGGAGCGCTCTGCCTCCGGGCGGGGCCGCAACAATCCGTATAACGAGAAAGTATAAACTTAGGGAGGGGTGGGAGTGGCTCGGTGGGTGTCTGGAAGAGGGGGGAAGGGCGGGTATGCCACGGAGGAGGCCTCCCTGCCTGCGAGGCCGGTGCCCGGTCCAGCGCCCATTTCAGGTTATCGCTTCTCGGCCTTTTGGCTAAGATCAAGTGTAGTATCTGTTCTTATCAGTTTAATATCTGATACGTCCTCTATACGAGGACTTCATATTAAATGGATTTTTAGAACAGGGAGGCGAAACAGGGGCTTGCCCCGTTCGCCCCACGCATCGACCTGGTATTGCAGTACCTCCAGGAACGGTGCACCTTCCTAAGCTTGTGTGAAAAAAAGAGTTTGTTGCTGTTTGGTATGATCAGCCTGTTTTATTTTAATGAATGAATGAATGTATTTATTTATTTGGTGTGTGTGTGTGTGTGTGTGTGTGTGTGTGTATATATATATATATATATATATATATATATATATATATATATATATATATATATATATAATATGTATATATATTTATTGATTTGTCTGTCTGTCTGTCCATGTGAGGGAGCAGCCAAAATGAATAAATAAATAAAACAAAGCAGCTCACTCCACTCCTTAAATAGGCAAGAATGAAGGGGTGAGTGGTCTCTGTCTGTCTGCCTGCAATTGTCAGCTGGTCAC
>NW_027506884.1:2208657-2231157 GCF_052324685.1 Brachyhypopomus gauderio
CCTGTTGTTTGCAAACAAGCAAGCCACAGCCTCGCAGGCTCCTCCCTTGTTACCGCGAACAAACGAGCTAGGCTCTTTGTTGGCGTGGCGGGACGCCTGAGCGTACACGGCTATAGCTCGGGTTTCTCTTCATTCACGCACAAATCTTTCGCCTTTTACTAAAGATTTCCGTGGAGGGGAACGTCAAAGAGTCAAAGTGATTTTTTGGAGCGCTCTGCCTCCGGGCGGGGCCGCAACAATCCGTATAACGAGAAAGTATAAACTTAGGGAGGGGTGGGAGTGGCTCGGTGGGTGTCTGGAAGAGGGGGGAAGGGCGGGTATGCCACGGAGGAGGCCTCCCTGCCTGCGAGGCCGGTGCCCGGTCCAGCGCCCATTTCAGGTTATCGCTTCTCGGCCTTTTGGCTAAGATCAAGTGTAGTATCTGTTCTTATCAGTTTAATATCTGATACGTCCTCTATACGAGGACTTCATATTAAATGGATTTTTAGAACAGGGAGGCGAAACAGGGGCTTGCCCCGTTCGCCCCACGCATCGACCTGGTATTGCAGTACCTCCAGGAACGGTGCACCTTCCTAAGCTTGTGTGAAAAAAAGAGTTTGTTGCTGTTTGGTATGATCAGCCTGTTTTATTTTAATGAATGAATGAATGTATTTATTTATTTGGTGTGTGTGTGTGTGTGTGTGTGTGTGTGTGTATATATATATATATATATATATATATATATATATATATATATATATATATATATATATAATATGTATATATATTTATTGATTTGTCTGTCTGTCTGTCCATGTGAGGGAGCAGCCAAAATGAATAAATAAATAAAACAAAGCAGCTCACTCCACTCCTTAAATAGGCAAGAATGAAGGGGTGAGTGGTCTCTGTCTGTCTGCCTGCAATTGTCAGCTGGTCACAAATGCAGTGAGAGCGGAGGCCACTCCCCTTTCGGCTGTTTGCAGTTTTCCCTCCGTTTTTGTTCTTTTTTTTTTTTTTTTTTTTTTTTTTTTTTTGAAATTGTTCCTGTTTTCTCTCTCTCTCTCTCTCTCTCTCTCTCTCTCTCTCTATCTATTATTGCCTGCCAGCCCTGTTGTTTGCAAACAAGCAAGCCACAGCCTCGCAGGCTCCTCCCTTGTTACCGCGAACAAACGAGCTAGGCTCTTTGTTGGCGTGGCGGGACGCCTGAGCGTACACGGCTATAGCTCGGGTTTCTCTTCATTCACGCACAAATCTTTCGCCTTTTACTAAAGATTTCCGTGGAGGGGAACGTCAAAGAGTCAAAGTGATTTTTTGGAGCGCTCTGCCTCCGGGCGGGGCCGCAACAATCCGTATAACGAGAAAGTATAAACTTAGGGAGGGGTGGGAGTGGCTCGGTGGGTGTCTGGAAGAGGGGGGAAGGGCGGGTATGCCACGGAGGAGGCCTCCCTGCCTGCGAGGCCGGTGCCCGGTCCAGCGCCCATTTCAGGTTATCGCTTCTCGGCCTTTTGGCTAAGATCAAGTGTAGTATCTGTTCTTATCAGTTTAATATCTGATACGTCCTCTATACGAGGACTTCATATTAAATGGATTTTTAGAACAGGGAGGCGAAACAGGGGCTTGCCCCGTTCGCCCCACGCATCGACCTGGTATTGCAGTACCTCCAGGAACGGTGCACCTTCCTAAGCTTGTGTGAAAAAAAGAGTTTGTTGCTGTTTGGTATGATCAGCCTGTTTTATTTTAATGAATGAATGAATGTATTTATTTATTTGGTGTGTGTGTGTGTGTGTGTGTGTGTGTGTGTATATATATATATATATATATATATATATATATATATATATATATATATATATATATATAATATGTATATATATTTATTGATTTGTCTGTCTGTCTGTCCATGTGAGGGAGCAGCCAAAATGAATAAATAAATAAAACAAAGCAGCTCACTCCACTCCTTAAATAGGCAAGAATGAAGGGGTGAGTGGTCTCTGTCTGTCTGCCTGCAATTGTCAGCTGGTCACAAATGCAGTGAGAGCGGAGGCCACTCCCCTTTCGGCTGTTTGCAGTTTTCCCTCCGTTTTTGTTCTTTTTTTTTTTTTTTTTTTTTTTTTTTTTTGAAATTGTTCCTGTTTTCTCTCTCTCTCTCTCTCTCTCTCTCTCTCTCTCTCTATCTATTATTGCCTGCCAGCCCTGTTGTTTGCAAACAAGCAAGCCACAGCCTCGCAGGCTCCTCCCTTGTTACCGCGAACAAACGAGCTAGGCTCTTTGTTGGCGTGGCGGGACGCCTGAGCGTACACGGCTATAGCTCGGGTTTCTCTTCATTCACGCACAAATCTTTCGCCTTTTACTAAAGATTTCCGTGGAGGGGAACGTCAAAGAGTCAAAGTGATTTTTTGGAGCGCTCTGCCTCCGGGCGGGGCCGCAACAATCCGTATAACGAGAAAGTATAAACTTAGGGAGGGGTGGGAGTGGCTCGGTGGGTGTCTGGAAGAGGGGGGAAGGGCGGGTATGCCACGGAGGAGGCCTCCCTGCCTGCGAGGCCGGTGCCCGGTCCAGCGCCCATTTCAGGTTATCGCTTCTCGGCCTTTTGGCTAAGATCAAGTGTAGTATCTGTTCTTATCAGTTTAATATCTGATACGTCCTCTATACGAGGACTTCATATTAAATGGATTTTTAGAACAGGGAGGCGAAACAGGGGCTTGCCCCGTTCGCCCCACGCATCGACCTGGTATTGCAGTACCTCCAGGAACGGTGCACCTTCCTAAGCTTGTGTGAAAAAAAGAGTTTGTTGCTGTTTGGTATGATCAGCCTGTTTTATTTTAATGAATGAATGAATGTATTTATTTATTTGGTGTGTGTGTGTGTGTGTGTGTGTGTGTGTATATATATATATATATATATATATATATATATATATATATATATATATATATATATATATATATATGTATATATATTTATTGATTTGTCTGTCTGTCTGTCCATGTGAGGGAGCAGCCAAAATGAATAAATAAATAAAACAAAGCAGCTCACTCCACTCCTTAAATAGGCAAGAATGAAGGGGTGAGTGGTCTCTGTCTGTCTGCCTGCAATTGTCAGCTGGTCACAAATGCAGTGAGAGCGGAGGCCACTCCCCTTTCGGCTGTTTGCAGTTTTCCCTCCGTTTTTTTTTTTTTTTTTTTTTTTTTTTTTTTTTTTGAAATTGTTCCTGTTTTCTCTCTCTCTCTCTCTCTCTCTCTCTCTCTCTCTCTATCTATTATTGCCTGCCAGCCCTGTTGTTTGCAAACAAGCAAGCCACAGCCTCGCAGGCTCCTCCCTTGTTACCGCGAACAAACGAGCTAGGCTCTTTGTTGGCGTGGCGGGACGCCTGAGCGTACACGGCTATAGCTCGGGTTTCTCTTCATTCACGCACAAATCTTTCGCCTTTTACTAAAGATTTCCGTGGAGGGGAACGTCAAAGAGTCAAAGTGATTTTTTGGAGCGCTCTGCCTCCGGGCGGGGCCGCAACAATCCGTATAACGAGAAAGTATAAACTTAGGGAGGGGTGGGAGTGGCTCGGTGGGTGTCTGGAAGAGGGGGGAAGGGCGGGTATGCCACGGAGGAGGCCTCCCTGCCTGCGAGGCCGGTGCCCGGTCCAGCGCCCATTTCAGGTTATCGCTTCTCGGCCTTTTGGCTAAGATCAAGTGTAGTATCTGTTCTTATCAGTTTAATATCTGATACGTCCTCTATACGAGGACTTCATATTAAATGGATTTTTAGAACAGGGAGGCGAAACAGGGGCTTGCCCCGTTCGCCCCACGCATCGACCTGGTATTGCAGTACCTCCAGGAACGGTGCACCTTCCTAAGCTTGTGTGAAAAAAAGAGTTTGTTGCTGTTTGGTATGATCAGCCTGTTTTATTTTAATGAATGAATGAATGTATTTATTTATTTGGTGTGTGTGTGTGTGTGTGTGTGTGTGTGTATATATATATATATATATATATATATATATATATATATATATATATATATATATATATAATATGTATATATATTTATTGATTTGTCTGTCTGTCTGTCCATGTGAGGGAGCAGCCAAAATGAATAAATAAATAAAACAAAGCAGCTCACTCCACTCCTTAAATAGGCAAGAATGAAGGGGTGAGTGGTCTCTGTCTGTCTGCCTGCAATTGTCAGCTGGTCACAAATGCAGTGAGAGCGGAGGCCACTCCCCTTTCGGCTGTTTGCAGTTTTCCCTCCGTTTTTGTTCTTTTTTTTTTTTTTTTTTTTTTTTTTTTTTGAAATTGTTCCTGTTTTCTCTCTCTCTCTCTCTCTCTCTCTCTCTCTCTCTCTATCTATTATTGCCTGCCAGCCCTGTTGTTTGCAAACAAGCAAGCCACAGCCTCGCAGGCTCCTCCCTTGTTACCGCGAACAAACGAGCTAGGCTCTTTGTTGGCGTGGCGGGACGCCTGAGCGTACACGGCTATAGCTCGGGTTTCTCTTCATTCACGCACAAATCTTTCGCCTTTTACTAAAGATTTCCGTGGAGGGGAACGTCAAAGAGTCAAAGTGATTTTTTGGAGCGCTCTGCCTCCGGGCGGGGCCGCAACAATCCGTATAACGAGAAAGTATAAACTTAGGGAGGGGTGGGAGTGGCTCGGTGGGTGTCTGGAAGAGGGGGGAAGGGCGGGTATGCCACGGAGGAGGCCTCCCTGCCTGCGAGGCCGGTGCCCGGTCCAGCGCCCATTTCAGGTTATCGCTTCTCGGCCTTTTGGCTAAGATCAAGTGTAGTATCTGTTCTTATCAGTTTAATATCTGATACGTCCTCTATACGAGGACTTCATATTAAATGGATTTTTAGAACAGGGAGGCGAAACAGGGGCTTGCCCCGTTCGCCCCACGCATCGACCTGGTATTGCAGTACCTCCAGGAACGGTGCACCTTCCTAAGCTTGTGTGAAAAAAAGAGTTTGTTGCTGTTTGGTATGATCAGCCTGTTTTATTTTAATGAATGAATGAATGTATTTATTTATTTGGTGTGTGTGTGTGTGTGTGTGTGTGTGTATATATATATATATATATATATATATATATATATATATATATATATATATATATATATATAATATGTATATATATTTATTGATTTGTCTGTCTGTCTGTCCATGTGAGGGAGCAGCCAAAATGAATAAATAAATAAAACAAAGCAGCTCACTCCACTCCTTAAATAGGCAAGAATGAAGGGGTGAGTGGTCTCTGTCTGTCTGCCTGCAATTGTCAGCTGGTCACAAATGCAGTGAGAGCGGAGGCCACTCCCCTTTCGGCTGTTTGCAGTTTTCCCTCCGTTTTTGTTCTTTTTTTTTTTTTTTTTTTTTTTTTTTTTTGAAATTGTTCCTGTTTTCTCTCTCTCTCTCTCTCTCTCTCTCTCTCTCTCTCTATCTATTATTGCCTGCCAGCCCTGTTGTTTGCAAACAAGCAAGCCACAGCCTCGCAGGCTCCTCCCTTGTTACCGCGAACAAACGAGCTAGGCTCTTTGTTGGCGTGGCGGGACGCCTGAGCGTACACGGCTATAGCTCGGGTTTCTCTTCATTCACGCACAAATCTTTCGCCTTTTACTAAAGATTTCCGTGGAGGGGAACGTCAAAGAGTCAAAGTGATTTTTTGGAGCGCTCTGCCTCCGGGCGGGGCCGCAACAATCCGTATAACGAGAAAGTATAAACTTAGGGAGGGGTGGGAGTGGCTCGGTGGGTGTCTGGAAGAGGGGGGAAGGGCGGGTATGCCACGGAGGAGGCCTCCCTGCCTGCGAGGCCGGTGCCCGGTCCAGCGCCCATTTCAGGTTATCGCTTCTCGGCCTTTTGGCTAAGATCAAGTGTAGTATCTGTTCTTATCAGTTTAATATCTGATACGTCCTCTATACGAGGACTTCATATTAAATGGATTTTTAGAACAGGGAGGCGAAACAGGGGCTTGCCCCGTTCGCCCCACGCATCGACCTGGTATTGCAGTACCTCCAGGAACGGTGCACCTTCCTAAGCTTGTGTGAAAAAAAGAGTTTGTTGCTGTTTGGTATGATCAGCCTGTTTTATTTTAATGAATGAATGAATGTATTTATTTATTTGGTGTGTGTGTGTGTGTGTGTGTGTGTGTGTATATATATATATATATATATATATATATATATATATATATATATATATATATATATATATAATATGTATATATATTTATTGATTTGTCTGTCTGTCTGTCCATGTGAGGGAGCAGCCAAAATGAATAAATAAATAAAACAAAGCAGCTCACTCCACTCCTTAAATAGGCAAGAATGAAGGGGTGAGTGGTCTCTGTCTGTCTGCCTGCAATTGTCAGCTGGTCACAAATGCAGTGAGAGCGGAGGCCACTCCCCTTTCGGCTGTTTGCAGTTTTCCCTCCGTTTTTGTTCTTTTTTTTTTTTTTTTTTTTTTTTTTTTTTGAAATTGTTCCTGTTTTCTCTCTCTCTCTCTCTCTCTCTCTCTCTCTCTCTCTATCTATTATTGCCTGCCAGCCCTGTTGTTTGCAAACAAGCAAGCCACAGCCTCGCAGGCTCCTCCCTTGTTACCGCGAACAAACGAGCTAGGCTCTTTGTTGGCGTGGCGGGACGCCTGAGCGTACACGGCTATAGCTCGGGTTTCTCTTCATTCACGCACAAATCTTTCGCCTTTTACTAAAGATTTCCGTGGAGGGGAACGTCAAAGAGTCAAAGTGATTTTTTGGAGCGCTCTGCCTCCGGGCGGGGCCGCAACAATCCGTATAACGAGAAAGTATAAACTTAGGGAGGGGTGGGAGTGGCTCGGTGGGTGTCTGGAAGAGGGGGGAAGGGCGGGTATGCCACGGAGGAGGCCTCCCTGCCTGCGAGGCCGGTGCCCGGTCCAGCGCCCATTTCAGGTTATCGCTTCTCGGCCTTTTGGCTAAGATCAAGTGTAGTATCTGTTCTTATCAGTTTAATATCTGATACGTCCTCTATACGAGGACTTCATATTAAATGGATTTTTAGAACAGGGAGGCGAAACAGGGGCTTGCCCCGTTCGCCCCACGCATCGACCTGGTATTGCAGTACCTCCAGGAACGGTGCACCTTCCTAAGCTTGTGTGAAAAAAAGAGTTTGTTGCTGTTTGGTATGATCAGCCTGTTTTATTTTAATGAATGAATGAATGTATTTATTTATTTGGTGTGTGTGTGTGTGTGTGTGTGTGTGTGTATATATATATATATATATATATATATATATATATATATATATATATATATATATATATATAATATGTATATATATTTATTGATTTGTCTGTCTGTCTGTCCATGTGAGGGAGCAGCCAAAATGAATAAATAAATAAAACAAAGCAGCTCACTCCACTCCTTAAATAGGCAAGAATGAAGGGGTGAGTGGTCTCTGTCTGTCTGCCTGCAATTGTCAGCTGGTCACAAATGCAGTGAGAGCGGAGGCCACTCCCCTTTCGGCTGTTTGCAGTTTTCCCTCCGTTTTTGTTCTTTTTTTTTTTTTTTTTTTTTTTTTTTTTTGAAATTGTTCCTGTTTTCTCTCTCTCTCTCTCTCTCTCTCTCTCTCTCTCTCTATCTATTATTGCCTGCCAGCCCTGTTGTTTGCAAACAAGCAAGCCACAGCCTCGCAGGCTCCTCCCTTGTTACCGCGAACAAACGAGCTAGGCTCTTTGTTGGCGTGGCGGGACGCCTGAGCGTACACGGCTATAGCTCGGGTTTCTCTTCATTCACGCACAAATCTTTCGCCTTTTACTAAAGATTTCCGTGGAGGGGAACGTCAAAGAGTCAAAGTGATTTTTTGGAGCGCTCTGCCTCCGGGCGGGGCCGCAACAATCCGTATAACGAGAAAGTATAAACTTAGGGAGGGGTGGGAGTGGCTCGGTGGGTGTCTGGAAGAGGGGGGAAGGGCGGGTATGCCACGGAGGAGGCCTCCCTGCCTGCGAGGCCGGTGCCCGGTCCAGCGCCCATTTCAGGTTATCGCTTCTCGGCCTTTTGGCTAAGATCAAGTGTAGTATCTGTTCTTATCAGTTTAATATCTGATACGTCCTCTATACGAGGACTTCATATTAAATGGATTTTTAGAACAGGGAGGCGAAACAGGGGCTTGCCCCGTTCGCCCCACGCATCGACCTGGTATTGCAGTACCTCCAGGAACGGTGCACCTTCCTAAGCTTGTGTGAAAAAAAGAGTTTGTTGCTGTTTGGTATGATCAGCCTGTTTTATTTTAATGAATGAATGAATGTATTTATTTATTTGGTGTGTGTGTGTGTGTGTGTGTGTGTGTGTATATATATATATATATATATATATATATATATATATATATATATATATATATATATATATATAATATGTATATATATTTATTGATTTGTCTGTCTGTCTGTCCATGTGAGGGAGCAGCCAAAATGAATAAATAAATAAAACAAAGCAGCTCACTCCACTCCTTAAATAGGCAAGAATGAAGGGGTGAGTGGTCTCTGTCTGTCTGCCTGCAATTGTCAGCTGGTCACAAATGCAGTGAGAGCGGAGGCCACTCCCCTTTCGGCTGTTTGCAGTTTTCCCTCCGTTTTTGTTCTTTTTTTTTTTTTTTTTTTTTTTTTTTTTTGAAATTGTTCCTGTTTTCTCTCTCTCTCTCTCTCTCTCTCTCTCTCTCTCTCTATCTATTATTGCCTGCCAGCCCTGTTGTTTGCAAACAAGCAAGCCACAGCCTCGCAGGCTCCTCCCTTGTTACCGCGAACAAACGAGCTAGGCTCTTTGTTGGCGTGGCGGGACGCCTGAGCGTACACGGCTATAGCTCGGGTTTCTCTTCATTCACGCACAAATCTTTCGCCTTTTACTAAAGATTTCCGTGGAGGGGAACGTCAAAGAGTCAAAGTGATTTTTTGGAGCGCTCTGCCTCCGGGCGGGGCCGCAACAATCCGTATAACGAGAAAGTATAAACTTAGGGAGGGGTGGGAGTGGCTCGGTGGGTGTCTGGAAGAGGGGGGAAGGGCGGGTATGCCACGGAGGAGGCCTCCCTGCCTGCGAGGCCGGTGCCCGGTCCAGCGCCCATTTCAGGTTATCGCTTCTCGGCCTTTTGGCTAAGATCAAGTGTAGTATCTGTTCTTATCAGTTTAATATCTGATACGTCCTCTATACGAGGACTTCATATTAAATGGATTTTTAGAACAGGGAGGCGAAACAGGGGCTTGCCCCGTTCGCCCCACGCATCGACCTGGTATTGCAGTACCTCCAGGAACGGTGCACCTTCCTAAGCTTGTGTGAAAAAAAGAGTTTGTTGCTGTTTGGTATGATCAGCCTGTTTTATTTTAATGAATGAATGAATGTATTTATTTATTTGGTGTGTGTGTGTGTGTGTGTGTGTGTGTGTATATATATATATATATATATATATATATATATATATATATATATATATATATATATATATAATATGTATATATATTTATTGATTTGTCTGTCTGTCTGTCCATGTGAGGGAGCAGCCAAAATGAATAAATAAATAAAACAAAGCAGCTCACTCCACTCCTTAAATAGGCAAGAATGAAGGGGTGAGTGGTCTCTGTCTGTCTGCCTGCAATTGTCAGCTGGTCACAAATGCAGTGAGAGCGGAGGCCACTCCCCTTTCGGCTGTTTGCAGTTTTCCCTCCGTTTTTGTTCTTTTTTTTTTTTTTTTTTTTTTTTTTTTTTGAAATTGTTCCTGTTTTCTCTCTCTCTCTCTCTCTCTCTCTCTCTCTCTCTCTCTATCTATTATTGCCTGCCAGCCCTGTTGTTTGCAAACAAGCAAGCCACAGCCTCGCAGGCTCCTCCCTTGTTACCGCGAACAAACGAGCTAGGCTCTTTGTTGGCGTGGCGGGACGCCTGAGCGTACACGGCTATAGCTCGGGTTTCTCTTCATTCACGCACAAATCTTTCGCCTTTTACTAAAGATTTCCGTGGAGGGGAACGTCAAAGAGTCAAAGTGATTTTTTGGAGCGCTCTGCCTCCGGGCGGGGCCGCAACAATCCGTATAACGAGAAAGTATAAACTTAGGGAGGGGTGGGAGTGGCTCGGTGGGTGTCTGGAAGAGGGGGGAAGGGCGGGTATGCCACGGAGGAGGCCTCCCTGCCTGCGAGGCCGGTGCCCGGTCCAGCGCCCATTTCAGGTTATCGCTTCTCGGCCTTTTGGCTAAGATCAAGTGTAGTATCTGTTCTTATCAGTTTAATATCTGATACGTCCTCTATACGAGGACTTCATATTAAATGGATTTTTAGAACAGGGAGGCGAAACAGGGGCTTGCCCCGTTCGCCCCACGCATCGACCTGGTATTGCAGTACCTCCAGGAACGGTGCACCTTCCTAAGCTTGTGTGAAAAAAAGAGTTTGTTGCTGTTTGGTATGATCAGCCTGTTTTATTTTAATGAATGAATGAATGTATTTATTTATTTGGTGTGTGTGTGTGTGTGTGTGTGTGTGTGTATATATATATATATATATATATATATATATATATATATATATATATATATATATATATATATATGTATATATATTTATTGATTTGTCTGTCTGTCTGTCCATGTGAGGGAGCAGCCAAAATGAATAAATAAATAAAACAAAGCAGCTCACTCCACTCCTTAAATAGGCAATGAAGGGGTGAGTGGTCTCTGTCTGTCTGCCTGCAATTGTCAGCTGGTCACAAATGCAGTGAGAGCGGAGGCCACTCCCCTTTCGGCTGTTTGCAGTTTTCCCTCCGTTTTTGTTCTTTTTTTTTTTTTTTTTTTTTTTTTTTTTTGAAATTGTTCCTGTTTTCTCTCTCTCTCTCTCTCTCTCTCTCTCTCTCTCTCTATCTATTATTGCCTGCCAGCCCTGTTGTTTGCAAACAAGCAAGCCACAGCCTCGCAGGCTCCTCCCTTGTTACCGCGAACAAACGAGCTAGGCTCTTTGTTGGCGTGGCGGGACGCCTGAGCGTACACGGCTATAGCTCGGGTTTCTCTTCATTCACGCACAAATCTTTCGCCTTTTACTAAAGATTTCCGTGGAGGGGAACGTCAAAGAGTCAAAGTGATTTTTTGGAGCGCTCTGCCTCCGGGCGGGGCCGCAACAATCCGTATAACGAGAAAGTATAAACTTAGGGAGGGGTGGGAGTGGCTCGGTGGGTGTCTGGAAGAGGGGGGAAGGGCGGGTATGCCACGGAGGAGGCCTCCCTGCCTGCGAGGCCGGTGCCCGGTCCAGCGCCCATTTCAGGTTATCGCTTCTCGGCCTTTTGGCTAAGATCAAGTGTAGTATCTGTTCTTATCAGTTTAATATCTGATACGTCCTCTATACGAGGACTTCATATTAAATGGATTTTTAGAACAGGGAGGCGAAACAGGGGCTTGCCCCGTTCGCCCCACGCATCGACCTGGTATTGCAGTACCTCCAGGAACGGTGCACCTTCCTAAGCTTGTGTGAAAAAAAGAGTTTGTTGCTGTTTGGTATGATCAGCCTGTTTTATTTTAATGAATGAATGAATGTATTTATTTATTTGGTGTGTGTGTGTGTGTGTGTGTGTGTGTGTATATATATATATATATATATATATATATATATATATATATATATATATATATATATATATAATATGTATATATATTTATTGATTTGTCTGTCTGTCTGTCCATGTGAGGGAGCAGCCAAAATGAATAAATAAATAAAACAAAGCAGCTCACTCCACTCCTTAAATAGGCAAGAATGAAGGGGTGAGTGGTCTCTGTCTGTCTGCCTGCAATTGTCAGCTGGTCACAAATGCAGTGAGAGCGGAGGGGCCACTCCCCTTTCGGCTGTTTGCAGTTTTCCCTCCGTTTTTGTTCTTTTTTTTTTTTTTTTTTTTTTTTTTTTTTGAAATTGTTCCTGTTTTCTCTCTCTCTCTCTCTCTCTCTCTCTCTCTCTCTCTATCTATTATTGCCTGCCAGCCCTGTTGTTTGCAAACAAGCAAGCCACAGCCTCGCAGGCTCCTCCCTTGTTACCGCGAACAAACGAGCTAGGCTCTTTGTTGGCGTGGCGGGACGCCTGAGCGTACACGGCTATAGCTCGGGTTTCTCTTCATTCACGCACAAATCTTTCGCCTTTTACTAAAGATTTCCGTGGAGGGGAACGTCAAAGAGTCAAAGTGATTTTTTGGAGCGCTCTGCCTCCGGGCGGGGCCGCAACAATCCGTATAACGAGAAAGTATAAACTTAGGGAGGGGTGGGAGTGGCTCGGTGGGTGTCTGGAAGAGGGGGGAAGGGCGGGTATGCCACGGAGGAGGCCTCCCTGCCTGCGAGGCCGGTGCCCGGTCCAGCGCCCATTTCAGGTTATCGCTTCTCGGCCTTTTGGCTAAGATCAAGTGTAGTATCTGTTCTTATCAGTTTAATATCTGATACGTCCTCTATACGAGGACTTCATATTAAATGGATTTTTAGAACAGGGAGGCGAAACAGGGGCTTGCCCCGTTCGCCCCACGCATCGACCTGGTATTGCAGTACCTCCAGGAACGGTGCACCTTCCTAAGCTTGTGTGAAAAAAAGAGTTTGTTGCTGTTTGGTATGATCAGCCTGTTTTATTTTAATGAATGAATGAATGTATTTATTTATTTGGTGTGTGTGTGTGTGTGTGTGTGTGTGTGTATATATATATATATATATATATATATATATATATATATATATATATATATATATATATATAATATGTATATATATTTATTGATTTGTCTGTCTGTCTGTCCATGTGAGGGAGCAGCCAAAATGAATAAATAAATAAAACAAAGCAGCTCACTCCACTCCTTAAATAGGCAAGAATGAAGGGGTGAGTGGTCTCTGTCTGTCTGCCTGCAATTGTCAGCTGGTCACAAATGCAGTGAGAGCGGAGGCCACTCCCCTTTCGGCTGTTTGCAGTTTTCCCTCCGTTTTTGTTCTTTTTTTTTTTTTTTTTTTTTTTTTTTTTTTGAAATTGTTCCTGTTTTCTCTCTCTCTCTCTCTCTCTCTCTCTCTCTCTCTCTATCTATTATTGCCTGCCAGCCCTGTTGTTTGCAAACAAGCAAGCCACAGCCTCGCAGGCTCCTCCCTTGTTACCGCGAACAAACGAGCTAGGCTCTTTGTTGGCGTGGCGGGACGCCTGAGCGTACACGGCTATAGCTCGGGTTTCTCTTCATTCACGCACAAATCTTTCGCCTTTTACTAAAGATTTCCGTGGAGGGGAACGTCAAAGAGTCAAAGTGATTTTTTGGAGCGCTCTGCCTCCGGGCGGGGCCGCAACAATCCGTATAACGAGAAAGTATAAACTTAGGGAGGGGTGGGAGTGGCTCGGTGGGTGTCTGGAAGAGGGGGGAAGGGCGGGTATGCCACGGAGGAGGCCTCCCTGCCTGCGAGGCCGGTGCCCGGTCCAGCGCCCATTTCAGGTTATCGCTTCTCGGCCTTTTGGCTAAGATCAAGTGTAGTATCTGTTCTTATCAGTTTAATATCTGATACGTCCTCTATACGAGGACTTCATATTAAATGGATTTTTAGAACAGGGAGGCGAAACAGGGGCTTGCCCCGTTCGCCCCACGCATCGACCTGGTATTGCAGTACCTCCAGGAACGGTGCACCTTCCTAAGCTTGTGTGAAAAAAAGAGTTTGTTGCTGTTTGGTATGATCAGCCTGTTTTATTTTAATGAATGAATGAATGTATTTATTTATTTGGTGTGTGTGTGTGTGTGTGTGTGTGTGTGTATATATATATATATATATATATATATATATATATATATATATATATATATATATATATATAATATGTATATATATTTATTGATTTGTCTGTCTGTCTGTCCATGTGAGGGAGCAGCCAAAATGAATAAATAAATAAAACAAAGCAGCTCACTCCACTCCTTAAATAGGCAAGAATGAAGGGGTGAGTGGTCTCTGTCTGTCTGCCTGCAATTGTCAGCTGGTCACAAATGCAGTGAGAGCGGAGGCCACTCCCCTTTCGGCTGTTTGCAGTTTTCCCTCCGTTTTTGTTCTTTTTTTTTTTTTTTTTTTTTTTTTTTTTTGAAATTGTTCCTGTTTTCTCTCTCTCTCTCTCTCTCTCTCTCTCTCTCTCTCTATCTATTATTGCCTGCCAGCCCTGTTGTTTGCAAACAAGCAAGCCACAGCCTCGCAGGCTCCTCCCTTGTTACCGCGAACAAACGAGCTAGGCTCTTTGTTGGCGTGGCGGGACGCCTGAGCGTACACGGCTATAGCTCGGGTTTCTCTTCATTCACGCACAAATCTTTCGCCTTTTACTAAAGATTTCCGTGGAGGGGAACGTCAAAGAGTCAAAGTGATTTTTTGGAGCGCTCTGCCTCCGGGCGGGGCCGCAACAATCCGTATAACGAGAAAGTATAAACTTAGGGAGGGGTGGGAGTGGCTCGGTGGGTGTCTGGAAGAGGGGGGAAGGGCGGGTATGCCACGGAGGAGGCCTCCCTGCCTGCGAGGCCGGTGCCCGGTCCAGCGCCCATTTCAGGTTATCGCTTCTCGGCCTTTTGGCTAAGATCAAGTGTAGTATCTGTTCTTATCAGTTTAATATCTGATACGTCCTCTATACGAGGACTTCATATTAAATGGATTTTTAGAACAGGGAGGCGAAACAGGGGCTTGCCCCGTTCGCCCCACGCATCGACCTGGTATTGCAGTACCTCCAGGAACGGTGCACCTTCCTAAGCTTGTGTGAAAAAAAGAGTTTGTTGCTGTTTGGTATGATCAGCCTGTTTTATTTTAATGAATGAATGAATGTATTTATTTATTTGGTGTGTGTGTGTGTGTGTGTGTGTGTGTGTATATATATATATATATATATATATATATATATATATATATATATATATATATATATATATATATGTATATATATTTATTGATTTGTCTGTCTGTCTGTCCATGTGAGGGAGCAGCCAAAATGAATAAATAAATAAAACAAAGCAGCTCACTCCACTCCTTAAATAGGCAAGAATGAAGGGGTGAGTGGTCTCTGTCTGTCTGCCTGCAATTGTCAGCTGGTCACAAATGCAGTGAGAGCGGAGGCCACTCCCCTTTCGGCTGTTTGCAGTTTTCCCTCCGTTTTTGTTCTTTTTTTTTTTTTTTTTTTTTTTTTTTTTTGAAATTGTTCCTGTTTTCTCTCTCTCTCTCTCTCTCTCTCTCTCTCTCTCTATCTATTATTGCCTGCCAGCCCTGTTGTTTGCAAACAAGCAAGCCACAGCCTCGCAGGCTCCTCCCTTGTTACCGCGAACAAACGAGCTAGGCTCTTTGTTGGCGTGGCGGGACGCCTGAGCGTACACGGCTATAGCTCGGGTTTCTCTTCATTCACGCACAAATCTTTCGCCTTTTACTAAAGATTTCCGTGGAGGGGAACGTCAAAGAGTCAAAGTGATTTTTTGGAGCGCTCTGCCTCCGGGCGGGGCCGCAACAATCCGTATAACGAGAAAGTATAAACTTAGGGAGGGGTGGGAGTGGCTCGGTGGGTGTCTGGAAGAGGGGGGAAGGGCGGGTATGCCACGGAGGAGGCCTCCCTGCCTGCGAGGCCGGTGCCCGGTCCAGCGCCCATTTCAGGTTATCGCTTCTCGGCCTTTTGGCTAAGATCAAGTGTAGTATCTGTTCTTATCAGTTTAATATCTGATACGTCCTCTATACGAGGACTTCATATTAAATGGATTTTTAGAACAGGGAGGCGAAACAGGGGCTTGCCCCGTTCGCCCCACGCATCGACCTGGTATTGCAGTACCTCCAGGAACGGTGCACCTTCCTAAGCTTGTGTGAAAAAAAGAGTTTGTTGCTGTTTGGTATGATCAGCCTGTTTTATTTTAATGAATGAATGAATGTATTTATTTATTTGGTGTGTGTGTGTGTGTGTGTGTGTGTGTGTATATATATATATATATATATATATATATATATATATATATATATATATATATATATATATAATATGTATATATATTTATTGATTTGTCTGTCTGTCTGTCCATGTGAGGGAGCAGCCAAAATGAATAAATAAATAAAACAAAGCAGCTCACTCCACTCCTTAAATAGGCAAGAATGAAGGGGTGAGTGGTCTCTGTCTGTCTGCCTGCAATTGTCAGCTGGTCACAAATGCAGTGAGAGCGGAGGCCACTCCCCTTTCGGCTGTTTGCAGTTTTCCCTCCGTTTTTGTTCTTTTTTTTTTTTTTTTTTTTTTTTTTTTTTGAAATTGTTCCTGTTTTCTCTCTCTCTCTCTCTCTCTCTCTCTCTCTCTCTCTATCTATTATTGCCTGCCAGCCCTGTTGTTTGCAAACAAGCAAGCCACAGCCTCGCAGGCTCCTCCCTTGTTACCGCGAACAAACGAGCTAGGCTCTTTGTTGGCGTGGCGGGACGCCTGAGCGTACACGGCTATAGCTCGGGTTTCTCTTCATTCACGCACAAATCTTTCGCCTTTTACTAAAGATTTCCGTGGAGGGGAACGTCAAAGAGTCAAAGTGATTTTTTGGAGCGCTCTGCCTCCGGGCGGGGCCGCAACAATCCGTATAACGAGAAAGTATAAACTTAGGGAGGGGTGGGAGTGGCTCGGTGGGTGTCTGGAAGAGGGGGGAAGGGCGGGTATGCCACGGAGGAGGCCTCCCTGCCTGCGAGGCCGGTGCCCGGTCCAGCGCCCATTTCAGGTTATCGCTTCTCGGCCTTTTGGCTAAGATCAAGTGTAGTATCTGTTCTTATCAGTTTAATATCTGATACGTCCTCTATACGAGGACTTCATATTAAATGGATTTTTAGAACAGGGAGGCGAAACAGGGGCTTGCCCCGTTCGCCCCACGCATCGACCTGGTATTGCAGTACCTCCAGGAACGGTGCACCTTCCTAAGCTTGTGTGAAAAAAAGAGTTTGTTGCTGTTTGGTATGATCAGCCTGTTTTATTTTAATGAATGAATGAATGTATTTATTTATTTGGTGTGTGTGTGTGTGTGTGTGTGTGTGTGTATATATATATATATATATATATATATATATATATATATATATATATATATATATATATATAATATGTATATATATTTATTGATTTGTCTGTCTGTCTGTCCATGTGAGGGAGCAGCCAAAATGAATAAATAAATAAAACAAAGCAGCTCACTCCACTCCTTAAATAGGCAAGAATGAAGGGGTGAGTGGTCTCTGTCTGTCTGCCTGCAATTGTCAGCTGGTCACAAATGCAGTGAGAGCGGAGGCCACTCCCCTTTCGGCTGTTTGCAGTTTTCCCTCCGTTTTTGTTCTTTTTTTTTTTTTTTTTTTTTTTTTTTTTTGAAATTGTTCCTGTTTTCTCTCTCTCTCTCTCTCTCTCTCTCTCTCTCTCTCTATCTATTATTGCCTGCCAGCCCTGTTGTTTGCAAACAAGCAAGCCACAGCCTCGCAGGCTCCTCCCTTGTTACCGCGAACAAACGAGCTAGGCTCTTTGTTGGCGTGGCGGGACGCCTGAGCGTACACGGCTATAGCTCGGGTTTCTCTTCATTCACGCACAAATCTTTCGCCTTTTACTAAAGATTTCCGTGGAGGGGAACGTCAAAGAGTCAAAGTGATTTTTTGGAGCGCTCTGCCTCCGGGCGGGGCCGCAACAATCCGTATAACGAGAAAGTATAAACTTAGGGAGGGGTGGGAGTGGCTCGGTGGGTGTCTGGAAGAGGGGGGAAGGGCGGGTATGCCACGGAGGAGGCCTCCCTGCCTGCGAGGCCGGTGCCCGGTCCAGCGCCCATTTCAGGTTATCGCTTCTCGGCCTTTTGGCTAAGATCAAGTGTAGTATCTGTTCTTATCAGTTTAATATCTGATACGTCCTCTATACGAGGACTTCATATTAAATGGATTTTTAGAACAGGGAGGCGAAACAGGGGCTTGCCCCGTTCGCCCCACGCATCGACCTGGTATTGCAGTACCTCCAGGAACGGTGCACCTTCCTAAGCTTGTGTGAAAAAAAGAGTTTGTTGCTGTTTGGTATGATCAGCCTGTTTTATTTTAATGAATGAATGAATGTATTTATTTATTTGGTGTGTGTGTGTGTGTGTGTGTGTGTGTGTATATATATATATATATATATATATATATATATATATATATATATATATATATATATATAATATGTATATATATTTATTGATTTGTCTGTCTGTCTGTCCATGTGAGGGAGCAGCCAAAATGAATAAATAAATAAAACAAAGCAGCTCACTCCACTCCTTAAATAGGCAAGAATGAAGGGGTGAGTGGTCTCTGTCTGTCTGCCTGCAATTGTCAGCTGGTCACAAATGCAGTGAGAGCGGAGGCCACTCCCCTTTCGGCTGTTTGCAGTTTTCCCTCCGTTTTTGTTCTTTTTTTTTTTTTTTTTTTTTTTTTTTTTTGAAATTGTTCCTGTTTTCTCTCTCTCTCTCTCTCTCTCTCTCTCTCTCTCTCTATCTATTATTGCCTGCCAGCCCTGTTGTTTGCAAACAAGCAAGCCACAGCCTCGCAGGCTCCTCCCTTGTTACCGCGAACAAACGAGCTAGGCTCTTTGTTGGCGTGGCGGGACGCCTGAGCGTACACGGCTATAGCTCGGGTTTCTCTTCATTCACGCACAAATCTTTCGCCTTTTACTAAAGATTTCCGTGGAGGGGAACGTCAAAGAGTCAAAGTGATTTTTTGGAGCGCTCTGCCTCCGGGCGGGGCCGCAACAATCCGTATAACGAGAAAGTATAAACTTAGGGAGGGGTGGGAGTGGCTCGGTGGGTGTCTGGAAGAGGGGGGAAGGGCGGGTATGCCACGGAGGAGGCCTCCCTGCCTGCGAGGCCGGTGCCCGGTCCAGCGCCCATTTCAGGTTATCGCTTCTCGGCCTTTTGGCTAAGATCAAGTGTAGTATCTGTTCTTATCAGTTTAATATCTGATACGTCCTCTATACGAGGACTTCATATTAAATGGATTTTTAGAACAGGGAGGCGAAACAGGGGCTTGCCCCGTTCGCCCCACGCATCGACCTGGTATTGCAGTACCTCCAGGAACGGTGCACCTTCCTAAGCTTGTGTCTTGTGTGAAAAAAAGAGTTTGTTGCTGTTTGGTATGATCAGCCTGTTTTATTTTAATGAATGAATGAATGTATTTATTTATTTGGTGTGTGTGTGTGTGTGTGTGTGTGTGTGTATATATATATATATATATATATATATATATATATATATATATATATATATATATATATATAATATGTATATATATTTATTGATTTGTCTGTCTGTCTGTCCATGTGAGGGAGCAGCCAAAATGAATAAATAAATAAAACAAAGCAGCTCACTCCACTCCTTAAATAGGCAAGAATGAAGGGGTGAGTGGTCTCTGTCTGTCTGCCTGCAATTGTCAGCTGGTCACAAATGCAGTGAGAGCGGAGGCCACTCCCCTTTCGGCTGTTTGCAGTTTTCCCTCCGTTTTTGTTCTTTTTTTTTTTTTTTTTTTTTTTTTTTTTTGAAATTGTTCCTGTTTTCTCTCTCTCTCTCTCTCTCTCTCTCTCTCTCTCTCTATCTATTATTGCCTGCCAGCCCTGTTGTTTGCAAACAAGCAAGCCACAGCCTCGCAGGCTCCTCCCTTGTTACCGCGAACAAACGAGCTAGGCTCTTTGTTGGCGTGGCGGGACGCCTGAGCGTACACGGCTATAGCTCGGGTTTCTCTTCATTCACGCACAAATCTTTCGCCTTTTACTAAAGATTTCCGTGGAGGGGAACGTCAAAGAGTCAAAGTGATTTTTTGGAGCGCTCTGCCTCCGGGCGGGGCCGCAACAATCCGTATAACGAGAAAGTATAAACTTAGGGAGGGGTGGGAGTGGCTCGGTGGGTGTCTGGAAGAGGGGGGAAGGGCGGGTATGCCACGGAGGAGGCCTCCCTGCCTGCGAGGCCGGTGCCCGGTCCAGCGCCCATTTCAGGTTATCGCTTCTCGGCCTTTTGGCTAAGATCAAGTGTAGTATCTGTTCTTATCAGTTTAATATCTGATACGTCCTCTATACGAGGACTTCATATTAAATGGATTTTTAGAACAGGGAGGCGAAACAGGGGCTTGCCCCGTTCGCCCCACGCATCGACCTGGTATTGCAGTACCTCCAGGAACGGTGCACCTTCCTAAGCTTGTGTGAAAAAAAGAGTTTGTTGCTGTTTGGTATGATCAGCCTGTTTTATTTTAATGAATGAATGAATGTATTTATTTATTTGGTGTGTGTGTGTGTGTGTGTGTGTGTGTGTATATATATATATATATATATATATATATATATATATATATATATATATATATATATATATAATATGTATATATATTTATTGATTTGTCTGTCTGTCTGTCCATGTGAGGGAGCAGCCAAAATGAATAAATAAATAAAACAAAGCAGCTCACTCCACTCCTTAAATAGGCAAGAATGAAGGGGTGAGTGGTCTCTGTCTGTCTGCCTGCAATTGTCAGCTGGTCACAAATGCAGTGAGAGCGGAGGCCACTCCCCTTTCGGCTGTTTGCAGTTTTCCCTCCGTTTTTGTTCTTTTTTTTTTTTTTTTTTTTTTTTTTTTTTGAAATTGTTCCTGTTTTCTCTCTCTCTCTCTCTCTCTCTCTCTCTCTCTCTCTCTATCTATTATTGCCTGCCAGCCCTGTTGTTTGCAAACAAGCAAGCCACAGCCTCGCAGGCTCCTCCCTTGTTACCGCGAACAAACGAGCTAGGCTCTTTGTTGGCGTGGCGGGACGCCTGAGCGTACACGGCTATAGCTCGGGTTTCTCTTCATTCACGCACAAATCTTTCGCCTTTTACTAAAGATTTCCGTGGAGGGGAACGTCAAAGAGTCAAAGTGATTTTTTGGAGCGCTCTGCCTCCGGGCGGGGCCGCAACAATCCGTATAACGAGAAAGTATAAAACTTAGGGAGGGGTGGGAGTGGCTCGGTGGGTGTCTGGAAGAGGGGGGAAGGGCGGGTATGCCACGGAGGAGGCCTCCCTGCCTGCGAGGCCGGTGCCCGGTCCAGCGCCCATTTCAGGTTATCGCTTCTCGGCCTTTTGGCTAAGATCAAGTGTAGTATCTGTTCTTATCAGTTTAATATCTGATACGTCCTCTATACGAGGACTTCATATTAAATGGATTTTTAGAACAGGGAGGGCGAAACAGGGGCTTGCCCCGTTCGCCCCACGCATCGACCTGGTATTGCAGTACCTCCAGGAACGGTGCACCTTCCTAAGCTTGTGTGAAAAAAAGAGTTTGTTGCTGTTTGGTATGATCAGCCTGTTTTATTTTAATGAATGAATGAATGTATTTATTTATTTGGTGTGTGTGTGTGTGTGTGTGTGTGTGTGTATATATATATATATATATATATATATATATATATATATATATATATATATATATATATATAATATGTATATATATTTATTGATTTGTCTGTCTGTCTGTCCATGTGAGGGAGCAGCCAAAATGAATAAATAAATAAAACAAAGCAGCTCACTCCACTCCTTAAATAGGCAAGAATGAAGGGGTGAGTGGTCTCTGTCTGTCTGCCTGCAATTGTCAGCTGGTCACAAATGCAGTGAGAGCGGAGGCCACTCCCCTTTCGGCTGTTTGCAGTTTTCCCTCCGTTTTTGTTCTTTTTTTTTTTTTTTTTTTTTTTTTTTTTTTTGAAATTGTTCCTGTTTTCTCTCTCTCTCTCTCTCTCTCTCTCTCTCTCTCTCTATCTATTATTGCCTGCCAGCCCTGTTGTTTGCAAACAAGCAAGCCACAGCCTCGCAGGCTCCTCCCTTGTTACCGCGAACAAACGAGCTAGGCTCTTTGTTGGCGTGGCGGGACGCCTGAGCGTACACGGCTATAGCTCGGGTTTCTCTTCATTCACGCACAAATCTTTCGCCTTTTACTAAAGATTTCCGTGGAGGGGAACGTCAAAGAGTCAAAGTGATTTTTTGGAGCGCTCTGCCTCCGGGCGGGGCCGCAACAATCCGTATAACGAGAAAGTATAAACTTAGGGAGGGGTGGGAGTGGCTCGGTGGGTGTCTGGAAGAGGGGGGAAGGGCGGGTATGCCACGGAGGAGGCCTCCCTGCCTGCGAGGCCGGTGCCCGGTCCAGCGCCCATTTCAGGTTATCGCTTCTCGGCCTTTTGGCTAAGATCAAGTGTAGTATCTGTTCTTATCAGTTTAATATCTGATACGTCCTCTATACGAGGACTTCATATTAAATGGATTTTTAGAACAGGGAGGCGAAACAGGGGCTTGCCCCCGTTCGCCCCACGCATCGACCTGGTATTGCAGTACCTCCAGGAACGGTGCACCTTCCTAAGCTTGTGTGAAAAAAAGAGTTTGTTGCTGTTTGGTATGATCAGCCTGTTTTATTTTAATGAATGAATGAATGTATTTATTTATTTGGTGTGTGTGTGTGTGTGTGTGTGTGTGTGTATATATATATATATATATATATATATATATATATATATATATATATATATATATATATAATATGTATATATATTTATTGATTTGTCTGTCTGTCTGTCCATG
>NW_027506884.1:2236157-2248657 GCF_052324685.1 Brachyhypopomus gauderio
GCGCCCATTTCAGGTTATCGCTTCTCGGCCTTTTGGCTAAGATCAAGTGTAGTATCTGTTCTTATCAGTTTAATATCTGATACGTCCTCTATACGAGGACTTCATATTAAATGGATTTTTAGAACAGGGAGGCGAAACAGGGGCTTGCCCCGTTCGCCCCACGCATCGACCTGGTATTGCAGTACCTCCAGGAACGGTGCACCTTCCTAAGCTTGTGTGAAAAAAAGAGTTTGTTGCTGTTTGGTATGATCAGCCTGTTTTATTTTAATGAATGAATGAATGTATTTATTTATTTGGTGTGTGTGTGTGTGTGTGTGTGTGTGTGTATATATATATATATATATATATATATATATATATATATATATATATATATATATATATATATAATATGTATATATATTTATTGATTTGTCTGTCTGTCTGTCCATGTGAGGGAGCAGCCAAAATGAATAAATAAATAAAACAAAGCAGCTCACTCCACTCCTTAAATAGGCAAGAATGAAGGGGTGAGTGGTCTCTGTCTGTCTGCCTGCAATTGTCAGCTGGTCACAAATGCAGTGAGAGCGGAGGCCACTCCCCTTTCGGCTGTTTGCAGTTTTCCCTCCGTTTTTGTTCTTTTTTTTTTTTTTTTTTTTTTTTTTTTTTGAAATTGTTCCTGTTTTCTCTCTCTCTCTCTCTCTCTCTCTCTCTCTCTCTCTATCTATTATTGCCTGCCAGCCCTGTTGTTTGCAAACAAGCAAGCCACAGCCTCGCAGGCTCCTCCCTTGTTACCGCGAACAAACGAGCTAGGCTCTTTGTTGGCGTGGCGGGACGCCTGAGCGTACACGGCTATAGCTCGGGTTTCTCTTCATTCACGCACAAATCTTTCGAAAGATTTCCGTGGAGGGGAACGTCAAAGAGTCAAAGTGATTTTTTGGAGCGCTCTGCCTCCGGGCGGGGCCGCAACAATCCGTATAACGAGAAAGTATAAACTTAGGGAGGGGTGGGAGTGGCTCGGTGGGTGTCTGGAAGAGGGGGGAAGGGCGGGTATGCCACGGAGGAGGCCTCCCTGCCTGCGAGGCCGGTGCCCGGTCCAGCGCCCATTTCAGGTTATCGCTTCTCGGCCTTTTGGCTAAGATCAAGTGTAGTATCTGTTCTTATCAGTTTAATATCTGATACGTCCTCTATACGAGGACTTCATATTAAATGGATTTTTAGAACAGGGAGGCGAAACAGGGGCTTGCCCCGTTCGCCCCACGCATCGACCTGGTATTGCAGTACCTCCAGGAACGGTGCACCTTCCTAAGCTTGTGTGAAAAAAAGAGTTTGTTGCTGTTTGGTATGATCAGCCTGTTTTATTTTAATGAATGAATGAATGTATTTATTTATTTGGTGTGTGTGTGTGTGTGTGTGTGTGTGTGTATATATATATATATATATATATATATATATATATATATATATATATATATATATATATATAATATGTATATATATTTATTGATTTGTCTGTCTGTCTGTCCATGTGAGGGAGCAGCCAAAATGAATAAATAAATAAAACAAAGCAGCTCACTCCACTCCTTAAATAGGCAAGAATGAAGGGGTGAGTGGTCTCTGTCTGTCTGCCTGCAATTGTCAGCTGGTCACAAATGCAGTGAGAGCGGAGGCCACTCCCCTTTCGGCTGTTTGCAGTTTTCCCTCCGTTTTTGTTCTTTTTTTTTTTTTTTTTTTTTTTTTTTTTTGAAATTGTTCCTGTTTTCTCTCTCTCTCTCTCTCTCTCTCTCTCTCTCTCTCTATCTATTATTGCCTGCCAGCCCTGTTGTTTGCAAACAAGCAAGCCACAGCCTCGCAGGCTCCTCCCTTGTTACCGCGAACAAACGAGCTAGGCTCTTTGTTGGCGTGGCGGGACGCCTGAGCGTACACGGCTATAGCTCGGGTTTCTCTTCATTCACAGCACAAATCTTTCGCCTTTTACTAAAGATTTCCGTGGAGGGGAACGTCAAAGAGTCAAAGTGATTTTTTGGAGCGCTCTGCCTCCGGGCGGGGCCGCAACAATCCGTATAACGAGAAAGTATAAACTTAGGGAGGGGTGGGAGTGGCTCGGTGGGTGTCTGGAAGAGGGGGGAAGGGCGGGTATGCCACGGAGGAGGCCTCCCTGCCTGCGAGGCCGGTGCCCGGTCCAGCGCCCATTTCAGGTTATCGCTTCTCGGCCTTTTGGCTAAGATCAAGTGTAGTATCTGTTCTTATCAGTTTAATATCTGATACGTCCTCTATACGAGGACTTCATATTAAATGGATTTTTAGAACAGGGAGGCGAAACAGGGGCTTGCCCCGTTCGCCCCACGCATCGACCTGGTATTGCAGTACCTCCAGGAACGGTGCACCTTCCTAAGCTTGTGTGAAAAAAAGAGTTTGTTGCTGTTTGGTATGATCAGCCTGTTTTATTTTAATGAATGAATGAATGTATTTATTTATTTGGTGTGTGTGTGTGTGTGTGTGTGTGTGTGTATATATATATATATATATATATATATATATATATATATATATATATATATATATATATATAATATGTATATATATTTATTGATTTGTCTGTCTGTCTGTCCATGTGAGGGAGCAGCCAAAATGAATAAATAAATAAAACAAAGCAGCTCACTCCACTCCTTAAATAGGCAAGAATGAAGGGGTGAGTGGTCTCTGTCTGTCTGCCTGCAATTGTCAGCTGGTCACAAATGCAGTGAGAGCGGAGGCCACTCCCCTTTCGGCTGTTTGCAGTTTTCCCTCCGTTTTTGTTCTTTTTTTTTTTTTTTTTTTTTTTTTTTTTTGAAATTGTTCCTGTTTTCTCTCTCTCTCTCTCTCTCTCTCTCTCTCTCTCTCTATCTATTATTGCCTGCCAGCCCTGTTGTTTGCAAACAAGCAAGCCACAGCCTCGCAGGCTCCTCCCTTGTTACCGCGAACAAACGAGCTAGGCTCTTTGTTGGCGTGGCGGGACGCCTGAGCGTACACGGCTATAGCTCGGGTTTCTCTTCATTCACGCACAAATCTTTCGCCTTTTACTAAAGATTTCCGTGGAGGGGAACGTCAAAGAGTCAAAGTGATTTTTTGGAGCGCTCTGCCTCCGGGCGGGGCCGCAACAATCCGTATAACGAGAAAGTATAAACTTAGGGAGGGGTGGGAGTGGCTCGGTGGGTGTCAGAGGGGGGAAGGGCGGGTATGCCACGGAGGAGGCCTCCCTGCCTGCGAGGCCGGTGCCCGGTCCAGCGCCCATTTCAGGTTATCGCTTCTCGGCCTTTTGGCTAAGATCAAGTGTAGTATCTGTTCTTATCAGTTTAATATCTGATACGTCCTCTATACGAGGACTTCATATTAAATGGATTTTTAGAACAGGGAGGCGAAACAGGGGCTTGCCCCGTTCGCCCCACGCATCGACCTGGTATTGCAGTACCTCCAGGAACGGTGCACCTTCCTAAGCTTGTGTGAAAAAAAGAGTTTGTTGCTGTTTGGTATGATCAGCCTGTTTTATTTTAATGAATGAATGAATGTATTTATTTATTTGGTGTGTGTGTGTGTGTGTGTGTGTGTGTGTATATATATATATATATATATATATATATATATATATATATATATATATATATATATATATAATATGTATATATATTTATTGATTTGTCTGTCTGTCTGTCCATGTGAGGGAGCAGCCAAAATGAATAAATAAATAAAACAAAGCAGCTCACTCCACTCCTTAAATAGGCAAGAATGAAGGGGTGAGTGGTCTCTGTCTGTCTGCCTGCAATTGTCAGCTGGTCACAAATGCAGTGAGAGCGGAGGCCACTCCCCTTTCGGCTGTTTGCAGTTTTCCCTCCGTTTTTGTTCTTTTTTTTTTTTTTTTTTTTTTTTTTTTTTTGAAATTGTTCCTGTTTTCTCTCTCTCTCTCTCTCTCTCTCTCTCTCTCTCTCTATCTATTATTGCCTGCCAGCCCTGTTGTTTGCAAACAAGCAAGCCACAGCCTCGCAGGCTCCTCCCTTGTTACCGCGAACAAACGAGCTAGGCTCTTTGTTGGCGTGGCGGGACGCCTGAGCGTACACGGCTATAGCTCGGGTTTCTCTTCATTCACGCACAAATCTTTCGCCTTTTACTAAAGATTTCCGTGGAGGGGAACGTCAAAGAGTCAAAGTGATTTTTTGGAGCGCTCTGCCTCCGGGCGGGGCCGCAACAATCCGTATAACGAGAAAGTATAAACTTAGGGAGGGGTGGGAGTGGCTCGGTGGGTGTCTGGAAGAGGGGGGAAGGGCGGGTATGCCACGGAGGAGGCCTCCCTGCCTGCGAGGCCGGTGCCCGGTCCAGCGCCCATTTCAGGTTATCGCTTCTCGGCCTTTTGGCTAAGATCAAGTGTAGTATCTGTTCTTATCAGTTTAATATCTGATACGTCCTCTATACGAGGACTTCATATTAAATGGATTTTTAGAACAGGGAGGCGAAACAGGGGCTTGCCCCGTTCGCCCCACGCATCGACCTGGTATTGCAGTACCTCCAGGAACGGTGCACCTTCCTAAGCTTGTGTGAAAAAAAGAGTTTGTTGCTGTTTGGTATGATCAGCCTGTTTTATTTTAATGAATGAATGAATGTATTTATTTATTTGGTGTGTGTGTGTGTGTGTGTGTGTGTGTGTATATATATATATATATATATATATATATATATATATATATATATATATATATATATATATAATATGTATATATATTTATTGATTTGTCTGTCTGTCTGTCCATGTGAGGGAGCAGCCAAAATGAATAAATAAATAAAACAAAGCAGCTCACTCCACTCCTTAAATAGGCAAGAATGAAGGGGTGAGTGGTCTCTGTCTGTCTGCCTGCAATTGTCAGCTGGTCACAAATGCAGTGAGAGCGGAGGCCACTCCCCTTTCGGCTGTTTGCAGTTTTCCCTCCGTTTTTGTTCTTTTTTTTTTTTTTTTTTTTTTTTTTTTTTTGAAATTGTTCCTGTTTTCTCTCTCTCTCTCTCTCTCTCTCTCTCTCTCTCTCTATCTATTATTGCCTGCCAGCCCTGTTGTTTGCAAACAAGCAAGCCACAGCCTCGCAGGCTCCTCCCTTGTTACCGCGAACAAACGAGCTAGGCTCTTTGTTGGCGTGGCGGGACGCCTGAGCGTACACGGCTATAGCTCGGGTTTCTCTTCATTCACGCACAAATCTTTCGCCTTTTACTAAAGATTTCCGTGGAGGGGAACGTCAAAGAGTCAAAGTGATTTTTTGGAGCGCTCTGCCTCCGGGCGGGGCCGCAACAATCCGTATAACGAGAAAGTATAAACTTAGGGAGGGGTGGGAGTGGCTCGGTGGGTGTCTGGAAGAGGGGGGAAGGGCGGGTATGCCACGGAGGAGGCCTCCCTGCCTGCGAGGCCGGTGCCCGGTCCAGCGCCCATTTCAGGTTATCGCTTCTCGGCCTTTTGGCTAAGATCAAGTGTAGTATCTGTTCTTATCAGTTTAATATCTGATACGTCCTCTATACGAGGACTTCATATTAAATGGATTTTTAGAACAGGGAGGCGAAACAGGGGCTTGCCCCGTTCGCCCCACGCATCGACCTGGTATTGCAGTACCTCCAGGAACGGTGCACCTTCCTAAGCTTGTGTGAAAAAAAGAGTTTGTTGCTGTTTGGTATGATCAGCCTGTTTTATTTTAATGAATGAATGAATGTATTTATTTATTTGGTGTGTGTGTGTGTGTGTGTGTGTGTGTGTATATATATATATATATATATATATATATATATATATATATATATATATATATATATATATAATATGTATATATATTTATTGATTTGTCTGTCTGTCTGTCCATGTGAGGGAGCAGCCAAAATGAATAAATAAATAAAACAAAGCAGCTCACTCCACTCCTTAAATAGGCAAGAATGAAGGGGTGAGTGGTCTCTGTCTGTCTGCCTGCAATTGTCAGCTGGTCACAAATGCAGTGAGAGCGGAGGCCACTCCCCTTTCGGCTGTTTGCAGTTTTCCCTCCGTTTTTGTTCTTTTTTTTTTTTTTTTTTTTTTTTTTTTTTGAAATTGTTCCTGTTTTCTCTCTCTCTCTCTCTCTCTCTCTCTCTCTCTCTCTATCTATTATTGCCTGCCAGCCCTGTTGTTTGCAAACAAGCAAGCCACAGCCTCGCAGGCTCCTCCCTTGTTACCGCGAACAAACGAGCTAGGCTCTTTGTTGGCGTGGCGGGACGCCTGAGCGTACACGGCTATAGCTCGGGTTTCTCTTCATTCACGCACAAATCTTTCGCCTTTTACTAAAGATTTCCGTGGAGGGGAACGTCAAAGAGTCAAAGTGATTTTTTGGAGCGCTCTGCCTCCGGGCGGGGCCGCAACAATCCGTATAACGAGAAAGTATAAACTTAGGGAGGGGTGGGAGTGGCTCGGTGGGTGTCTGGAAGAGGGGGGAAGGGCGGGTATGCCACGGAGGAGGCCTCCCTGCCTGCGAGGCCGGTGCCCGGTCCAGCGCCCATTTCAGGTTATCGCTTCTCGGCCTTTTGGCTAAGATCAAGTGTAGTATCTGTTCTTATCAGTTTAATATCTGATACGTCCTCTATACGAGGACTTCATATTAAATGGATTTTTAGAACAGGGAGGCGAAACAGGGGCTTGCCCCGTTCGCCCCACGCATCGACCTGGTATTGCAGTACCTCCAGGAACGGTGCACCTTCCTAAGCTTGTGTGAAAAAAAGAGTTTGTTGCTGTTTGGTATGATCAGCCTGTTTTATTTTAATGAATGAATGAATGTATTTATTTATTTGGTGTGTGTGTGTGTGTGTGTGTGTGTGTGTATATATATATATATATATATATATATATATATATATATATATATATATATATATATATATATATGTATATATATTTATTGATTTGTCTGTCTGTCTGTCCATGTGAGGGAGCAGCCAAAATGAATAAATAAATAAAACAAAGCAGCTCACTCCACTCCTTAAATAGGCAAGAATGAAGGGGTGAGTGGTCTCTGTCTGTCTGCCTGCAATTGTCAGCTGGTCACAAATGCAGTGAGAGCGGAGGCCACTCCCCTTTCGGCTGTTTGCAGTTTTCCCTCCGTTTTTGTTCTTTTTTTTTTTTTTTTTTTTTTTTTTTTTTGAAATTGTTCCTGTTTTCTCTCTCTCTCTCTCTCTCTCTCTCTCTCTCTCTATCTATTATTGCCTGCCAGCCCTGTTGTTTGCAAACAAGCAAGCCACAGCCTCGCAGGCTCCTCCCTTGTTACCGCGAACAAACGAGCTAGGCTCTTTGTTGGCGTGGCGGGACGCCTGAGCGTACACGGCTATAGCTCGGGTTTCTCTTCATTCACGCACAAATCTTTCGCCTTTTACTAAAGATTTCCGTGGAGGGGAACGTCAAAGAGTCAAAGTGATTTTTTGGAGCGCTCTGCCTCCGGGCGGGGCCGCAACAATCCGTATAACGAGAAAGTATAAACTTAGGGAGGGGTGGGAGTGGCTCGGTGGGTGTCTGGAAGAGGGGGGAAGGGCGGGTATGCCACGGAGGAGGCCTCCCTGCCTGCGAGGCCGGTGCCCGGTCCAGCGCCCATTTCAGGTTATCGCTTCTCGGCCTTTTGGCTAAGATCAAGTGTAGTATCTGTTCTTATCAGTTTAATATCTGATACGTCCTCTATACGAGGACTTCATATTAAATGGATTTTTAGAACAGGGAGGCGAAACAGGGGCTTGCCCCGTTCGCCCCACGCATCGACCTGGTATTGCAGTACCTCCAGGAACGGTGCACCTTCCTAAGCTTGTGTGAAAAAAAGAGTTTGTTGCTGTTTGGTATGATCAGCCTGTTTTATTTTAATGAATGAATGAATGTATTTATTTATTTGGTGTGTGTGTGTGTGTGTGTGTGTGTGTGTATATATATATATATATATATATATATATATATATATATATATATATATATATATATATATAATATGTATATATATTTATTGATTTGTCTGTCTGTCTGTCCATGTGAGGGAGCAGCCAAAATGAATAAATAAATAAAACAAAGCAGCTCACTCCACTCCTTAAATAGGCAAGAATGAAGGGGTGAGTGGTCTCTGTCTGTCTGCCTGCAATTGTCAGCTGGTCACAAATGCAGTGAGAGCGGAGGCCACTCCCCTTTCGGCTGTTTGCAGTTTTCCCTCCGTTTTTGTTCTTTTTTTTTTTTTTTTTTTTTTTTTTTTTTGAAATTGTTCCTGTTTTCTCTCTCTCTCTCTCTCTCTCTCTCTCTCTCTCTCTATCTATTATTGCCTGCCAGCCCTGTTGTTTGCAAACAAGCAAGCCACAGCCTCGCAGGCTCCTCCCTTGTTACCGCGAACAAACGAGCTAGGCTCTTTGTTGGCGTGGCGGGACGCCTGAGCGTACACGGCTATAGCTCGGGTTTCTCTTCATTCACGCACAAATCTTTCGCCTTTTACTAAAGATTTCCGTGGAGGGGAACGTCAAAGAGTCAAAGTGATTTTTTGGAGCGCTCTGCCTCCGGGCGGGGCCGCAACAATCCGTATAACGAGAAAGTATAAACTTAGGGAGGGGTGGGAGTGGCTCGGTGGGTGTCTGGAAGAGGGGGGAAGGGCGGGTATGCCACGGAGGAGGCCTCCCTGCCTGCGAGGCCGGTGCCCGGTCCAGCGCCCATTTCAGGTTATCGCTTCTCGGCCTTTTGGCTAAGATCAAGTGTAGTATCTGTTCTTATCAGTTTAATATCTGATACGTCCTCTATACGAGGACTTCATATTAAATGGATTTTTAGAACAGGGAGGCGAAACAGGGGCTTGCCCCGTTCGCCCCACGCATCGACCTGGTATTGCAGTACCTCCAGGAACGGTGCACCTTCCTAAGCTTGTGTGAAAAAAAGAGTTTGTTGCTGTTTGGTATGATCAGCCTGTTTTATTTTAATGAATGAATGAATGTATTTATTTATTTGGTGTGTGTGTGTGTGTGTGTGTGTGTGTGTATATATATATATATATATATATATATATATATATATATATATATATATATATATATATATAATATGTATATATATTTATTGATTTGTCTGTCTGTCTGTCCATGTGAGGGAGCAGCCAAAATGAATAAATAAATAAAACAAAGCAGCTCACTCCACTCCTTAAATAGGCAAGAATGAAGGGGTGAGTGGTCTCTGTCTGTCTGCCTGCAATTGTCAGCTGGTCACAAATGCAGTGAGAGCGGAGGCCACTCCCCTTTCGGCTGTTTGCAGTTTTCCCTCCGTTTTTGTTCTTTTTTTTTTTTTTTTTTTTTTTTTTTTTTGAAATTGTTCCTGTTTTCTCTCTCTCTCTCTCTCTCTCTCTCTCTCTCTCTCTATCTATTATTGCCTGCCAGCCCTGTTGTTTGCAAACAAGCAAGCCACAGCCTCGCAGGCTCCTCCCTTGTTACCGCGAACAAACGAGCTAGGCTCTTTGTTGGCGTGGCGGGACGCCTGAGCGTACACGGCTATAGCTCGGGTTTCTCTTCATTCACGCACAAATCTTTCGCCTTTTACTAAAGATTTCCGTGGAGGGGAACGTCAAAGAGTCAAAGTGATTTTTTGGAGCGCTCTGCCTCCGGGCGGGGCCGCAACAATCCGTATAACGAGAAAGTATAAACTTAGGGAGGGGTGGGAGTGGCTCGGTGGGTGTCTGGAAGAGGGGGGAAGGGCGGGTATGCCACGGAGGAGGCCTCCCTGCCTGCGAGGCCGGTGCCCGGTCCAGCGCCCATTTCAGGTTATCGCTTCTCGGCCTTTTGGCTAAGATCAAGTGTAGTATCTGTTCTTATCAGTTTAATATCTGATACGTCCTCTATACGAGGACTTCATATTAAATGGATTTTTAGAACAGGGAGGCGAAACAGGGGCTTGCCCCGTTCGCCCCACGCATCGACCTGGTATTGCAGTACCTCCAGGAACGGTGCACCTTCCTAAGCTTGTGTGAAAAAAAGAGTTTGTTGCTGTTTGGTATGATCAGCCTGTTTTATTTTAATGAATGAATGAATGTATTTATTTATTTGGTGTGTGTGTGTGTGTGTGTGTGTGTGTGTATATATATATATATATATATATATATATATATATATATATATATATATATATATATATAATATGTATATATATTTATTGATTTGTCTGTCTGTCTGTCCATGTGAGGGAGCAGCCAAAATGAATAAATAAATAAAACAAAGCAGCTCACTCCACTCCTTAAATAGGCAAGAATGAAGGGGTGAGTGGTCTCTGTCTGTCTGCCTGCAATTGTCAGCTGGTCACAAATGCAGTGAGAGCGGAGGCCACTCCCCTTTCGGCTGTTTGCAGTTTTCCCTCCGTTTTTGTTCTTTTTTTTTTTTTTTTTTTTTTTTTTTTTTGAAATTGTTCCTGTTTTCTCTCTCTCTCTCTCTCTCTCTCTCTCTCTCTCTCTATCTATTATTGCCTGCCAGCCCTGTTGTTTGCAAACAAGCAAGCCACAGCCTCGCAGGCTCCTCCCTTGTTACCGCGAACAAACGAGCTAGGCTCTTTGTTGGCGTGGCGGGACGCCTGAGCGTACACGGCTATAGCTCGGGTTTCTCTTCATTCACGCACAAATCTTTCGCCTTTTACTAAAGATTTCCGTGGAGGGGAACGTCAAAGAGTCAAAGTGATTTTTTGGAGCGCTCTGCCTCCGGGCGGGGCCGCAACAATCCGTATAACGAGAAAGTATAAACTTAGGGAGGGGTGGGAGTGGCTCGGTGGGTGTCTGGAAGAGGGGGGAAGGGCGGGTATGCCACGGAGGAGGCCTCCCTGCCTGCGAGGCCGGTGCCCGGTCCAGCGCCCATTTCAGGTTATCGCTTCTCGGCCTTTTGGCTAAGATCAAGTGTAGTATCTGTTCTTATCAGTTTAATATCTGATACGTCCTCTATACGAGGACTTCATATTAAATGGATTTTTAGAACAGGGAGGCGAAACAGGGGCTTGCCCCGTTCGCCCCACGCATCGACCTGGTATTGCAGTACCTCCAGGAACGGTGCACCTTCCTAAGCTTGTGTCTTGTGTGAAAAAAAGAGTTTGTTGCTGTTTGGTATGATCAGCCTGTTTTATTTTAATGAATGAATGAATGTATTTATTTATTTGGTGTGTGTGTGTGTGTGTGTGTGTGTGTGTATATATATATATATATATATATATATATATATATATATATATATATATATATATATATATAATATGTATATATATTTATTGATTTGTCTGTCTGTCTGTCCATGTGAGGGAGCAGCCAAAATGAATAAATAAATAAAACAAAGCAGCTCACTCCACTCCTTAAATAGGCAAGAATGAAGGGGTGAGTGGTCTCTGTCTGTCTGCCTGCAATTGTCAGCTGGTCACAAATGCAGTGAGAGCGGAGGCCACTCCCCTTTCGGCTGTTTGCAGTTTTCCCTCCGTTTTTGTTCTTTTTTTTTTTTTTTTTTTTTTTTTTTTTTGAAATTGTTCCTGTTTTCTCTCTCTCTCTCTCTCTCTCTCTCTCTCTCTCTCTATCTATTATTGCCTGCCAGCCCTGTTGTTTGCAAACAAGCAAGCCACAGCCTCGCAGGCTCCTCCCTTGTTACCGCGAACAAACGAGCTAGGCTCTTTGTTGGCGTGGCGGGACGCCTGAGCGTACACGGCTATAGCTCGGGTTTCTCTTCATTCACGCACAAATCTTTCGCCTTTTACTAAAGATTTCCGTGGAGGGGAACGTCAAAGAGTCAAAGTGATTTTTTGGAGCGCTCTGCCTCCGGGCGGGGCCGCAACAATCCGTATAACGAGAAAGTATAAACTTAGGGAGGGGTGGGAGTGGCTCGGTGGGTGTCTGGAAGAGGGGGGAAGGGCGGGTATGCCACGGAGGAGGCCTCCCTGCCTGCGAGGCCGGTGCCCGGTCCAGCGCCCATTTCAGGTTATCGCTTCTCGGCCTTTTGGCTAAGATCAAGTGTAGTATCTGTTCTTATCAGTTTAATATCTGATACGTCCTCTATACGAGGACTTCATATTAAATGGATTTTTAGAACAGGGAGGCGAAACAGGGGCTTGCCCCGTTCGCCCCACGCATCGACCTGGTATTGCAGTACCTCCAGGAACGGTGCACCTTCCTAAGCTTGTGTGAAAAAAAGAGTTTGTTGCTGTTTGGTATGATCAGCCTGTTTTATTTTAATGAATGAATGAATGTATTTATTTATTTGGTGTGTGTGTGTGTGTGTGTGTGTGTGTGTATATATATATATATATATATATATATATATATATATATATATATATATATATATATATATAATATGTATATATATTTATTGATTTGTCTGTCTGTCTGTCCATGTGAGGGAGCAGCCAAAATGAATAAATAAATAAAACAAAGCAGCTCACTCCACTCCTTAAATAGGCAAGAATGAAGGGGTGAGTGGTCTCTGTCTGTCTGCCTGCAATTGTCAGCTGGTCACAAATGCAGTGAGAGCGGAGG
>NW_027506884.1:2253657-2256775 GCF_052324685.1 Brachyhypopomus gauderio
GGGGCTTGCCCCGTTCGCCCCACGCATCGACCTGGTATTGCAGTACCTCCAGGAACGGTGCACCTTCCTAAGCTTGTGTGAAAAAAAGAGTTTGTTGCTGTTTGGTATGATCAGCCTGTTTTATTTTAATGAATGAATGAATGTATTTATTTATTTGGTGTGTGTGTGTGTGTGTGTGTGTGTGTGTGTATATATATATATATATATATATATATATATATATATATATATATATATATATATATATAATATGTATATATATTTATTGATTTGTCTGTCTGTCTGTCCACATGTGAGGGAGCAGCCAAAATGAATAAATAAATAAAACAAAGCAGCTCACTCCACTCCTTAAATAGGCAAGAATGAAGGGGTGAGTGGTCTCTGTCTGTCTGCCTGCAATTGTCAGCTGGTCACAAATGCAGTGAGAGCGGAGGCCACTCCCCTTTCGGCTGTTTGCAGTTTTCCCTCCGTTTTTGTTCTTTTTTTTTTTTTTTTTTTTTTTTTTTTTTTGAAATTGTTCCTGTTTTCTCTCTCTCTCTCTCTCTCTCTCTCTCTCTCTCTCTATCTATTATTGCCTGCCAGCCCTGTTGTTTGCAAACAAGCAAGCCACAGCCTCGCAGGCTCCTCCCTTGTTACCGCGAACAAACGAGCTAGGCTCTTTGTTGGCGTGGCGGGACGCCTGAGCGTACACGGCTATAGCTCGGGTTTCTCTTCATTCACGCACAAATCTTTCGCCTTTTACTAAAGATTTCCGTGGAGGGGAACGTCAAAGAGTCAAAGTGATTTTTTGGAGCGCTCTGCCTCCGGGCGGGGCCGCAACAATCCGTATAACGAGAAAGTATAAACTTAGGGAGGGGTGGGAGTGGCTCGGTGGGTGTCTGGAAGAGGGGGGAAGGGCGGGTATGCCACGGAGGAGGCCTCCCTGCCTGCGAGGCCGGTGCCCGGTCCAGCGCCCATTTCAGGTTATCGCTTCTCGGCCTTTTGGCTAAGATCAAGTGTAGTATCTGTTCTTATCAGTTTAATATCTGATACGTCCTCTATACGAGGACTTCATATTAAATGGATTTTTAGAACAGGGAGGCGAAACAGGGGCTTGCCCCGTTCGCCCCACGCATCGACCTGGTATTGCAGTACCTCCAGGAACGGTGCACCTTCCTAAGCTTGTGTGAAAAAAAGAGTTTGTTGCTGTTTGGTATGATCAGCCTGTTTTATTTTAATGAATGAATGAATGTATTTATTTATTTGGTGTGTGTGTGTGTGTGTGTGTGTGTGTGTGTATATATATATATATATATATATATATATATATATATATATATATATATATATATATATAATATGTATATATATTTATTGATTTGTCTGTCTGTCTGTCCATGTGAGGGAGCAGCCAAAATGAATAAATAAATAAAACAAAGCAGCTCACTCCACTCCTTAAATAGGCAAGAATGAAGGGGTGAGTGGTCTCTGTCTGTCTGCCTGCAATTGTCAGCTGGTCACAAATGCAGTGAGAGCGGAGGCCACTCCCCTTTCGGCTGTTTGCAGTTTTCCCTCCGTTTTTGTTCTTTTTTTTTTTTTTTTTTTTTTTTTTTTTTTGAAATTGTTCCTGTTTTCTCTCTCTCTCTCTCTCTCTCTCTCTCTCTCTCTCTATCTATTATTGCCTGCCAGCCCTGTTGTTTGCAAACAAGCAAGCCACAGCCTCGCAGGCTCCTCCCTTGTTACCGCGAACAAACGAGCTAGGCTCTTTGTTGGCGTGGCGGGACGCCTGAGCGTACACGGCTATAGCTCGGGTTTCTCTTCATTCACGCACAAATCTTTCGCCTTTTACTAAAGATTTCCGTGGAGGGGAACGTCAAAGAGTCAAAGTGATTTTTTGGAGCGCTCTGCCTCCGGGCGGGGCCGCAACAATCCGTATAACGAGAAAGTATAAACTTAGGGAGGGGTGGGAGTGGCTCGGTGGGTGTCTGGAAGAGGGGGGAAGGGCGGGTATGCCACGGAGGAGGCCTCCCTGCCTGCGAGGCCGGTGCCCGGTCCAGCGCCCATTTCAGGTTATCGCTTCTCGGCCTTTTGGCTAAGATCAAGTGTAGTATCTGTTCTTATCAGTTTAATATCTGATACGTCCTCTATACGAGGACTTCATATTAAATGGATTTTTAGAACAGGGAGGCGAAACAGGGGCTTGCCCCGTTCGCCCCACGCATCGACCTGGTATTGCAGTACCTCCAGGAACGGTGCACCTTCCTAAGCTTGTGTGAAAAAAAGAGTTTGTTGCTGTTTGGTATGATCAGCCTGTTTTATTTTAATGAATGAATGAATGTATTTATTTATTTGGTGTGTGTGTGTGTGTGTGTGTGTGTGTGTGTATATATATATATATATATATATATATATATATATATATATATATATATATATATATATAATATGTATATATATTTATTGATTTGTCTGTCTGTCTGTCCATGTGAGGGAGCAGCCAAAATGAATAAATAAATAAAACAAAGCAGCTCACTCCACTCCTTAAATAGGCAAGAATGAAGGGGTGAGTGGTCTCTGTCTGTCTGCCTGCAATTGTCAGCTGGTCACAAATGCAGTGAGAGCGGAGGCCACTCCCCTTTCGGCTGTTTGCAGTTTTCCCTCCGTTTTTGTTCTTTTTTTTTTTTTTTTTTTTTTTTTTTTTTGAAATTGTTCCTGTTTTCTCTCTCTCTCTCTCTCTCTCTCTCTCTCTCTCTCTATCTATTATTGCCTGCCAGCCCTGTTGTTTGCAAACAAGCAAGCCACAGCCTCGCAGGCTCCTCCCTTGTTACCGCGAACAAACGAGCTAGGCTCTTTGTTGGCGTGGCGGGACGCCTGAGCGTACACGGCTATAGCTCGGGTTTCTCTTCATTCACGCACAAATCTTTCGCCTTTTACTAAAGATTTCCGTGGAGGGGAACGTCAAAGAGTCAAAGTGATTTTTTGGAGCGCTCTGCCTCCGGGCGGGGCCGCAACAATCCGTATAACGAGAAAGTATAAACTTAGGGAGGGGTGGGAGTGGCTCGGTGGGTGTCTGGAAGAGGGGGGAAGGGCGGGTATGCCACGGAGGAGGCCTCCCTGCCTGCGAGGCCGGTGCCCGGTC
>NW_027506885.1:0-67500 GCF_052324685.1 Brachyhypopomus gauderio
CCCAGTCCCGTAGTCCGTGCTAATGAGACAGCTACGGCAGGTCCAGCAGTCGCTCCTCTGCCCCCCCTGCCAAACACAGAACCGGGCCTGTCGTTTGGCCCTGCAAACATGGACCATATGTGAGTTCAGTGTTGGCAACGAGAGCCCATTATGGGGCAGGCGGCTGAGTTCATCAGGAAAAAATTAGCCCGCCGCTGGGTTCGTGCGTTCCCATTGGCCGGCCGCGTGGAGCGCTCCGTTTGAGGGCACCCCAGACATTCCTGCGGATAATCTTTTCCATTCCTCCGCTCGGCGCGGGGGAGAAAAGTCCCGAGCCCAGGACAAGGCCTGCATTGTGAGCGTCTTCAAAAGCCCCGTTTCTCATGCGCTCCCTCCTGCTTGCTTCATACGATGCTTTTCCAAAGCCCCAACACCCCCCCCCCCCCCCCCTTCCCACCAACCCCAAACCCACTACCTCTCTTGTCTCTCATTCGGACTCTTTAGAAAAAAGCAATAACAAAAATGACTAGCTTGTGAGCGGCTCTGCGGAGCCGGGAGAGCGTCGGCGCTGCCTTTCTCACGCTCTCCTTCCAACCGGGCCGGGCTTTCTTCACAGAAACGGCACCAAAACAATATAAAACCACCGGAATCCGAAGTGGAGCCACATCAGTGAGAGGAGCGAAGTTCAGCGGATCAGCTCCAGACCGGCGGGCCGCTCAGACCCCCGGGCCCCGCTGCCCGCCCCCCCGAGACGGCTTCCAACCCTCCGCAAACCCGCGCCGCCTCTTGGGTGTGGACGGGAGCACGGCCCCCGCACGCCCCGACTCCGCCCGAAGAGATTTACAGCTCGGCGTCCCGTAATTAGAAGCACGGTCATTAGTCCCGCTATAAACACGAGAGTCCGACCACGTCGTCTGCCACTCTCGGTGTACGCACAGCCACCGATTACCGTCTGCCCACAACAAACCGCGCCGAGCTCTAAAGGCCGCTCTTCCGCACGGCCATTTGTGGGATGTGGAAAGCATAATAAAAAGGCAGAACTAATTTTCTGGGCAAACTCACCGGCTTCCCGAAACACTCAACGGCACTTTGACTCACTTTGTGAATCCTAGGAGGCATAAACAGTAACTCCGAACACTAATACCAGAATTACCACCAGAGTGTAAATGGCTTAGAATAATTCAGCGAAGTCAAACAGCCCTTCAAACAAAGCTGTAAAAAACAGTCTCCTGGTCCACGGCCTCCATAGAGCATGGCTGGCTGGCTCTAATTGCTATGGAAACGTATCCACTTAGGGCTGCGACGGTAAAAATGTGGCCAATCAATCACGACGGTCCTCCGATACGTCCACAAAGCAGGCAGCAAAAACACGGGTACCTCAGAGTCCTTGTTCAAACACGCTTGGCGTACAGGTATTTGTGAAAGAGGCAAGTTGAGATTTGGGCCTCGCCAGTCCTTTTTAAGTATAGACGACTACCGTGGTTACAGCAGTCATGACACAGTTATGAATAGCCCTGTGTCTGAACTACTAAAATGTTTTAGGGGCATATTTCTTGGGTTACTGTCGTTGGTTTAACTAAGAGTGATATGTGGGTGGGCAGGTCTTTGGGAAACATAAAAAAATAGGAGACTCCTCTGTGATTGGTTAACAGGAATCACTCCACCAGGGACAAAAACAGTATAACTGAACACTGTAAAGACTTCTGAAAAAAAAATATCAGAAGTCCTGACACTAGAAGTCAGGCCTCTGCGTGCTCTGCATCCATGTTCGTGGCTACATTAGCGAGCTACACCATCACCACCACCCCATTTAAAACAAACACAAGCATACAGGCCAGGGTGCAGCTACCAGGGATATAGAGTAACATACAAGCGAAGCATAAAGAAATAAATGTAAATCATCTAAAGTTGAGCACTAATCTGTGAGCTTTCTTAGCCCTCTGATGACCACATTTCCCCAAGACACCAACATCAAAAAGACACGATCCACCGAATCGGTACATCTAATCTGTCGCAATTAGTAAAATGTTCAGAGGTTAATGTGCGATTCCTGACTACATTTTCCATGTAGCACGAAACATCTTGCAATGCTGGTGCAATGCATACGACACAGTGTGAACGCAACAGCACACAGGAAAGTGCGCAGGGAAGAGTGATTAGGGTGGTGTGAATAGAGAACACTGCTTAGGGGACAGTGGGTAGGACAGGAAAGTGTTGTGTGTCCCGCCCTGGTGTTGGCGTGTGGGAGGGCCCGTTACCTGTGGACAGCCGGCGCTGATGGAGAGGACACATGCCAGTGAAGCAGGAGCAGGCGTCCCCTGGACGGCCTCTCGGAGGGGGCGGAGCCAGAGAGCACTGGGGCTTCAGGAACCCTGAAGAAGAAACGGAGAGGTTCAGCAGACAGCAAACGCCTTCATGACGGTCATTACAGCGCTTTAGTGGGTTTGAACTGCCATTTGCGCTTCCGTGGACACTCTCGTCATGGTTACATGGTCAGCCTGCACAGACACCCTGACTACTATAATAATATTAATAATGATGATTAGACTGCTATGACTCATCGCTGTCATGCCATGCTTCAAAACTACTACCTTTAAAATTCTAAATTAAAAAAAATCCCGCCTCTCCCCCCACACCCCAGCCCCAGGCCCGCCTCTCCCCCCACACCCCAGCCCCAGGACCCCCTCCGCCCCTACACCATCCTGGCTCTAGGGCAGGAGGTGGAGTGCTGAATGAGCCCCGGTGTGAAGGGTGTCTCTGTGCTGGTAAGATGCCAGATGGTACAGGAGTGCAGGGCATGTAAAGAGACGGCAGGCTGCAGTCTGGGTCCTTCTCCACATGAAGATCACATGTGCGCCACTACAGGTTAACTGATACCATCTCATTCACAATATGGACTATAAACACACATGTTGAATAAGTACACCCACAATTACACAATTGTACTTTCTGATTACATTTAAATCTTTACATCTACAAGTCAGCATTCTACAATGTCACAACATAAATGCACAATAAATGCATAATGCTGCAATAATATCTTGCAAATTTTGTTTTGGGAATTATTGAAATTATCAGAAAAGGCAGACAAGACGCTGTAAAACAACAGTGAACGCCTGAGATCAGGGTCTCTTGGAGCAGAGTTTCACCCCCCCCCCCCCCCCCACTCAGACAGCTGAGGATATTTTTCCACCTTTGAAAAACTCCCTATTTATTCATTTCCTCAAGCAGACCTTTAGAAAGGAGCGAACACGACCGGCGAGCAGCAGAAACACCCCACACCTCACCGTGCCATAGAGGGCTTTCACTTCCACCATGAAAAACATGTCATTCCAGATGAGCTCAGCCAGTGACATTTAAAACAGACACAGGGATGCTGAATTAGTCCCCCGTGATAAGCCGTCTGGGAAGCTGAAGTCCTGGTCAGGGGTGGGAGGTCTGATTGTGTGTGTGTGTGTGTGTGTGTGTGTGTGTGTGTGGGGGGGGGTGAGGAGGGTGATGTCAAAGGCATTCCACAGACCTTTGATTAAAATCATAAATACGTGCAAATGCCAAAGATGAACAGGAAGATTTAGATCATGGCGAAGGAATAAGAAGGAAATGAGCTCAAAGTGCCAAGGAGAGTAGAGGAGAAGGGGGCGGAGAAAGGGGCGGGGCAAGGTGGGAGGAGGGTAAAGAAGAGGGTGGAGAAGGGGGCGGAGAAAGGGGCGGGGCAAGGTGGGAGGAGGGTAAAGAAGAGGGTGGAGAAGGGGGTGGAGAAAGGGGCGGGGCAAGGTGGGAGGAGGGTAAAAAAGAGGGTGGCGAAAGGGGCGGGGCAAAGATGATGGAGCTTCAAGAAGGGGTGAAGAAAGGGGAGGAGCAAAAAAGGAAAGAGGGGCTTCAAAAATCTTTGAGCTAACAGCTAACATATTCTTAATAACTTGTTTATAAGTTAAGCACTAATGCATCCCTGTAGTACGAGCACCATTTTCTACCCTTAAGTTTAACACTAAAGCATCCTTGTATTCAAAAGCACTAACTATATGTAACTATATTAATACAAGTGTATTAAATTCTAGGCCTGTCAAACATTCTTAACAATCATTCAGACAGATACAGATACAGAGAGAGAGAGAGAGAGAGAGAGAGAGAGAGAGAGAGAGAGAGAGAGAGAGAGAGAGAGTGAGTGTGTGTGTAACAGACATGAAAAGTCATTTATATCTCTATGCAGCATAGCTAGCATCATGTGAAGGTCACAAGTAATAGGGAAGTTTGAAAAATGTGAAAATAAAGACTGATTACAGATCAGGTGACGTTGCTTATGAGAGAAGCAAAGCCTATTCAGCCCCAGAGAAGAGATTTGATCATGTTGCTGATCATTTGAATCCAGTAAGGAAATATTACTTATCTAATAAGGTAGGACACCTTTGACAAGTTCCAGTGAGTAACCATTAATAAACTACATCAGAAGTCCAAACACTGCAATGGGGGGGGTGTGTTGAGGGTGGGGGCCACGGGGAACGACAGGGCCCTGCCGTGTCCTGCCTCCACGGACCCCCTGCTGGCTGTGACGTCTCCCATCGTCTCCAGGCCTGGACCACGAACCGAGACACGTGCTCGCTCCGAGCAATGTCACTGAACATCACATGAGCTGAAGCTTAGCCAATTTCCCAAATCACGGCTAACACAACAGGACAGTTACCACCGAAGAAAGACAAACAGAAGCTCTGAAGTAGTACCTTTTTGTTTGTTTATTACATGGTCATATGCTCGGTTAAGCAATTTAAAAACGGACCATGTCCAAATAATTATGACCTATGGGTTGCATGTTGGGGAGGGGGAGAGAGAGTGAGAGTGAGAGAGAGAGAGAGAGAGAGAGGGGGGGGCATTTACACTGTTCATCTGCAACATAGTTTTTCACCCTCATTTAATAGATTCAATATCTTAATCTCTTAAACTCTTATTAAACTCTAGCATCAAAAAAGGTCTATTGTATACATGGCCATAAATGTATGTGTTCAGGGTTTCCATCAGAGCAGTTTTATGTCTGAAGATTGTACAAAGCAAATGTGTGTGTCTGTCTGCACGTTGCCCGTTTGGGGCAATCACGATGACATGAAAAGACGGCAGTCTCCAGTTTCACAGTTCCTCTCGAGTGGAGCCATTATATTAGCCTAAGTGTGAACCTCTAATTAAACAGCATTTCTCGTTTCATCTCAGTTACTTTACTAACAATATAATCGGGCTTTGGGGGGCAAAAAGCAGCAGCCAATTTTTAAATGGTAATCAAAGGATGGTTAGTGAAACTGCACTGCGCACAAGCTCTTTAGCACACTGCTTGACCGAAAAACACTCACGTTGTTTAAAAGACACGTCCTCCCTGTGCCGCACGTTCAGGTAGGAAAGCGAACGGGAGCTATGCTAATGAAAAGACGAGAAAACAGGAACAGGACAGACTCCGTTTGGAGCGCCGGAGTTAAACCGGGGTCCTACAAGGTGATCGTCACGCGCCAGAGTGACTCAGAGTTCACAGGAGCGTTTGCGGGCGTCGTTATGTACGGGGGGCAAGAGGCCAACGCAGTAATGTAGACAGGACACACTAGCACTACGGTGTCTGCTTCTCAGTCATGTTACCTTCTCAGTCATGTTACCATGGAGATCATGCTCAAGGTTAAAGCAGATCACAGCACAGCTTCCTAAGTACCACGAGGGACCTTAAGGAAGGCAGCTAGAGGCGGGCACCTCCTGCTCCTGAGCCCAAAACCCCCGTCAAGGGACTCTTTACTCGTTCTGCTTCTTAACAAGCTTACAGACATCTCAACGCTAAAAACCTACAAGCTTATCTAATGCAGTGGAATCTCATTAAAATTTTTCATAAATTAAACAACACATGCTGTGCCGTGCAGCAGGGAGCTGGAGTTTGGATTGGATGTAGCCGGTGCCCTTCAGGGAGCTGGAGTTTTGATTGGTTGTAGGCGGTGCCCTTCAGGGAGCTGGAGTTTTGATTGGTTGTAGCCGGTGCCCTTCAGGGACCTGGAGTTTTGATTGGTTGTAGGCGGTGCCCTTCAGGGAGCTGGAGTTTTGATTGGTTGTAGGCGGTGCCCTTCAGGGAGCTGGAGTTTTGATTGGTTGTAGCCGGTGCCCTTCAGGGAGCTGGAGTTTGGATTGGATGTAGCCGGTGCCCTTCAGGGAGCTGGAGTTTGGATTGGTTGTAGCCGGTGCCCTTCATGGAGTTGGAGTTTTGGTTGGCTGAAGCCAGCACCCTTCAGCCTGTCTTTAATGTGAAAGCATTTGCCCTGCCTAACAGCCGAGAATCCTCCTCACCCTTGAGATGCCTGTTGTGTTGTGTGGCTCATCCTGAAATAAAAACACAGCATGGAGCAGCTACCCCTCATGGAGAGGTTATGGGGAGTGCTACTAAACTACCCGTGAACTCACTGACAAACTAATTATCATTTCAGAACACATCCTCTCACCAGGACGTGTTCAACACACTGTCTGGTCAGGTGCACCAGCCGTTACTATTATGGGATGCCAGTGGTTCCACTGCTCCACTTTGTTTTTCACTTAAACCAGTAATCAGGAGGAGCGGTGTCCCATTACATTCAATTAACGTGCCGAAAGGTATTTTAAAACGAGCAACATACTCTCTCCTGAGCCGTAATCAAAACCCCACGGAGACCGTGGCCCAAAACTCTGCTCGATTCACTCACTTGTGGACCAATTCAGAACAGGAGACTAAAGCTAGTTATGACAACCTTGGCCTTTGCAATACGGACACCACAAAAGGATGAAAAACAAATGGGCTCTTCAACAAATCCCACCGACACACCCTGGCCCGCTACTCAGACAGAAACTTGCACACGCACCCAATAATCCCCGTCAATCATCCTCGGCCACTCCCACTTCACCTACTTATCTCTTCTCCTATTTAAAGCCCACACGTGCCAAACTCCAGTGCTTTGCGTTGCAGCCGGCTACACGCTGTTCCGGTTTGGACTGCTCTACTCTGGTTTTGCCGATTTAGGTGTTTACTTTAGTTTTCTTCAGCAAAACCCTGCCTCCTTCCTCCGCACACGTCTCGCTCCTGTGTAGAAAATGTCACAGCTATTTTTTATTCCGTGCTGTAGGTATCCCGACCAATCCCAGATGCTCCAGATAGCTGTTTGATTTTTGGAAAAAACAAAGAGAAAAAAAAAAAACAAAAAAAAACCCAAAACAAAACAAACAAAAAAAAAAAAACAGGCCAACGACACATCAAAGGATTCCCGATGCATTTCCTGCTCTCTACTTCAAGGCACAGTGCAAACTCCAAGTCATCACTTTATTAGGGACACACTTCTTTTTCAGTGAAGTCAATTCCGTTCCACCAGGGACCCGTCGTGTTGTACGAGGATGCTTGAAACAGGTGCAGCTAATGATGTCTGATCGGTTACAGGGACCAAAGTCATCGCGTTTACTGCCCACCATCCACACAGTGTTTCACCAGAAAGTGCCGGAAATCATTTGTCCTGTTGCCACTCATGGTTGCGCTTGGGTTTGTACACACGTCATCTGGCCCGGCTCTCATCACACCTCTCCAATCCAATCTGGGTCCTACGTGACTGGTGTGACTACCCTTCTGTTTTGGGCTGATCACAGCCTCTCCGACTGGAAACCACAACTGCATCATTTTTATTTACTTCATTGTTGCATTTGCCAACATGCTAATGTGAATATTTATTTGGAACATTTTGCACGCCGTGGTAAACGGTGATCTGATCTCGCTTCAGAGCAAAACGGCAGCACCTGCAGCCATGTACCACACCTCAGTACCGACTGGAAGATGTGGGCCATGCCATTAGATACAGATATAATGTGGATTTACCCAGCAAAGGAACCACTGCATGTTCTGGATCTGCTGCAGCAGAACAGTTGTAATTTGGGTCTTGGTTAACATCACGCAGGCGTAACCCTCCACCGTTTCTAACGTGACTAAATAGTTCCTTCAGGGGAGAACAAAAAAACTGAAGAGCATTATTATTAAATTATCAAGATAAAATCCCGACTAAAGAGGAACAAACGGAGGATAAAAAAACGTCCTTTTTCTTGTCGTGGGCTCGTCAGATCTCTCGGTTCACCTTTCTGTCAGAGCGCTCTCCGCAGGGGGGGTGGAGAACTCTCAAATCCCACCCTGAACGGGACCTACTGCTGAGACCCCAGGTGGTCCCATCCAGGCCGCCCACAAGCGCGGCAGGGTCCCCCCGGAGCCTGCCGTGCTCCGAGGAGACGCCCCACGCTGAGCGCGGCACGCGGGCCCCAGGGAACCCGGGTCCTCCGGCTAGCCGCCGTGACATACGACACGAACAAACTGCACCACGGCCGGAGAGACTGCTTCCTGTTCCTGGTTCCTCCGGGCTGCGGCTGTGAAGTCTACTCATTGCCACGGACGCGTGCTGCGCGGTGACAGACTGTGTGTATGTGTGTGTGTGTGTGTGTGTGTGTGTGTGTGTGTGTGTGTGTGTGTGTGTGTGTGTGTGGGAGGGTGGAAGAGTGTGTGGGTCTTTGAGGGTGGATGTGTTTGTGGGTGGTTGTTGTGGCTGAGTGTTTCAAAGCTTCCATTAAAAAAAATAATTAAAAAATCTCAAACATCTGCATGACTTGTTATTAATTCTGGGCTGGATTTTTGAAGTTTAAAGTGTAATACGGTGTAATCTGTTATTTTGCATTATATTAATGAGCCCTCCAAGTCACTATGTGCCCTGCAAGAGTCTTGACCAGATGTTCCTCAATATTCTCAGGAGTACAAGGATACACCACTTACGTTTTCAAATGCAAATGCAAGACACACCACAATCCCAAAACACAGCTGTGCAATTCCAATATACTGGAATGTAAATTGATATTTTGTCTACACCTTGCAGCTGTGGTGTTGATACGACCCTCACTTCAAACTACTACATGCCTTCTTGTTTATTTGAAGAGATCTATGTGTGTGTGTGTGTGTGTGTGTGTGTGTGTGTGTGTGGGGGGCGTGAAGGGGTTTGTGAAGGCCACGTCACTAACGGCCACCTCTCAAGACATTTTGCTGGCTGTTTCAGACTGCGTGTTTGTTTTCGAGATGCCACACGACAACAGAACTGCCACACGCCCAGCCATGACATTTCGAGCCACGAGACCACAGCGCTGGCAGAGATAATGATCTAGATGGGGATGTCACTGCTGCTGGTGTTTTTAGACTCCGTTACAACCGTCCTTCCTCCCCAGCAGAATTATAGTACAGAAATGATGCATAACCACAAAAACTTGAGTTGTTTGTAGTATTGGAGAAAGAGACACGGCAGTCTCAAATAAGATTGAGATCTGATACAAGTATAGTATCAAACAAGGTCTTTTTCCTGCAAGTTTAGTTAATATAAAATAGATTAATATGCCATTTATTTATATTAAACATTATAAAGTAAAATAAAAAGACCAAAAAAAGATGAGGGGGTGGTTGGGGGTGCAGGAAGGAAAGAGAATTCAGCAGTAACAAGGTTAAGAAGGAGACGTGTGGAGATGGTGTGTGCTCGACAGGCTTCGCTGCAGGGCACATCACGGAAACAGAGAGCACACTCTCAAGACAGCCTTCACAAAGCTCCTTGGGCGAGCCACATAATCAAATTTGTGTGATTGAACTCAGAATATGTGCGGAACACAAAGAGCGGCCTTTGACGCAGGACGAGTTTAGCGCACTTCAGCGTCGGCCCTAATGCCCGTACTGCTGGTGATCACATGATCAGCACCATCAGAGCAGACACACATGAATCATCATAGCTCTGTGATGTTTTCTGAAATAACAAAGTCCATCTTTCCATTAACCGATTGGACACGTCCTCCGTAACACCCCTGTCCAAATACGTAGTGAGGTGCGGTGAAAGCGGGGGCATTTTTGTCCTTTCATACAGCAGGACGGATGAGAGGAAGACTGGAACGCTGAGGGCGGCTGACCCGGGCTCTTCAGACTGTGGCTGTGTGGTCTCATTTCCTGTTTGCATGTAAACGTACCTCCCCTGGTCTTGTCTGGCTGCTGTCCACTGCAGCTCATGTTGAAGGCACCACACTAATGTTCAGTTTAACAGTACAGCACCACAGCGTAGATCCTACGTGCTTCATCACACACAAATACGCAAACACACACACACACACACACACACACACACACACACACACACACACACACACACACACACAAAATGCTGACTGTAACTTACCTCCAGGAGGTACTATGGGCCCCCACGCTGTCATATAGTAACACACAGAACCAAACACACACACACACACACACACACACACACACACTGCCTGTTCTCTCCCCCATGAACAATGTCCCCCTTCAGCGTCTGACCCAGATTCCCATGGCAGTAGAGCAGCCCACAGAGCTCGGAGACACTCATTACCATCATCATATCTTCCTCCTGTCCCTGTTAGCTTAATACCGTCTCCTTCATTCATCACAGTTACACACCTCTGCGCTCCACGTTGGCGCCCTGTCCTAATGACTCATTAGGAAGAACTGGAAACTCATTTGCTGTGGCTGGTAAAAGCTGTGGATGGATTTGGAAGCAAGCAAGCATAATTCTTCCAGCAATGCATCTCTGCAGGACAAAACATGCTCCCAGCCCAAGAAGGAGCCAGCGCAGACACTTTAGACTCCTGGAGGGCTTTCAAAATAAAGCAGCATGAATTTTGCCCCCAAAAAATCTAATTTTGCTTTCTAGACTTAACCACTGACAGCTAAATGTGTGCAATTAACAGCGTACGGACGGTGAGGGAATAGTGGTGCCTTTCACAACCGCAGTGAATTCTGGACTGCAGATGAGCTTGTGCAATCTGGACGAGGCAGGAAACCTCAGGCCCAGACGAGGTTCATTAAAAATGCCTGATCCACATTCCCCCAAAGCCAGGGCTTCCTCAGCAGCGGGCCGCGCGCTCAGTATCAGCAGAGCGCAGGACGGAGGCGTGACGGGCTCTGTCACCACACGGCGAAGAAAGAGCCGTCGGGACCGGAGTAGAACCGCGGGAAGCGGAGAGACCCGTACCGCCGCCGTCCAGCGGGCCGGGGGGGCGGCGCTGGACGCTCTCGGACCTCGGCTGGCCGCCGTGAGAGGACCAGGCGGCTTTCTTTAGTGCCTTTAAGTGCTCACAGCTGGACCAGAACAGGAACAGGAAATCAAAAGAGGAAATTAAACTGAAAGTGCTAGAAAGCTTTAGTCATGGGACAGCCTAAAATTGCAGGAGTTTGGTAAAAAAGCACGTTCCACTCAGGCAGTCTAATGTGTGCATTTCTAGGTTACATTAAAAGTTTTCCAATTTCTCTGAGGCTTTTAACTTTTTTACATGATGTGCCGTTAGCTTTTTACCATACTGAACATTTCACTATCTTAGGCAATATGCTATGCCCTGTGTGCCGAGTGAATGTTAACAGGACCAAAAATCTTGAAATGCAATAGATATAGATATATATATATTTTTTTACTATCGACAGCGATGCTGTTGAAATGGCACATGGGTTTGGGAACCACGTCTGGATGCATTAACCCAGCACAGAGGGCACTTTTACACCACAAGGCTACACACCAGCCCAGCCACACACCATCCCGCATACGTAAACCCCTCCTTCGGCTGAAAGTGAGAGTTGGCGCACGAGCCCGGTGGAGGAACAGGGAGACGGATTTCGTGCCATCCATGCAGGAAGTGCAGACAGGGACGGCGGCGAGCGCTTCAGGACGCCCTTCTGCCCAGCCCGTGGGTGATCACCACGTGAGTGTTGATGGTCTCCACCTCCCTGCACAGGCTCATTCCAGAGTGATCTCCAGGGTTGGCTGTGTAGCGCACACTGAACGCCAAGACTCTGTTCCACGTCCAACAAGCGAAATAATCCAACTGCAGACAATGAGCTGCCCTAGGTTAGTAGATGTGTAAAAAAAAAAACTACATAATTTGCAGCTACTGTTTATATTTATATTTCATCCCTGCAAGCATCTCAGCAGGACTGAGCCGGTTTTTGTTCATCATGTGTGTATCATGTGTGCATCATGTGCTGTTTTGCTGACGTAAGACCACACCCTACACACCCTACACCCCCTACACCGTGTAGCCATGTGACGGGCCTGTAAACATATGCTGCATGTTGACCAGGAGCTCAAACTGTTAACAAAAAACAAACAGCTAATTATGTCCGCGGCGTGTTTTGTTGGAGAAAGAGAGGAGAGGAGCGTGTGACCCAACAGGTCTGCAGCACACGAGCACACTGGAGCAGTTTGTTTGTTCATAATTCACATCTGTAACATGCACCCACACACGGCCTGTTTTCTTGATGAAGTTCATAATGACCTCTAACAAATATCACCCTGTCAACGAGGTGATCGTGTTGCTAGGGTTGTCTGGTATCATGAGTCAGGCACATTGGCAGGGCTGCCAACTTTTGAAGATCGCTTGGAGTGAGATTTGAAGTGTAATTTGTTGACCGGGGGGGGTGGCGAATGTAAAATGGACACAAATTAAGTGTTATATCGCGATCTATCGATCACCGGTGGTTGGCGCCAGAGCGAACTAGTAACTCATTGAGTCATAGATGTGGATCAGAGGTCTTGTTGGTGCAAGACGTATACCATCTTCTGTCAAGTTCCTGCACACATAAGAAAGTCTGGATCAGGACCCTGCCGCAAAAACCCGCAAACGATACGTGGAGCGAACAGGGCGGTTGGTGTACAAAAAGGAAGGAGGAAGATAATGGACACACAACACCAAGAAGAAGAAGAAGCAGGTCACATGACCGTGTGAAGGACTACAGGCAGGATAGGACGGGAGAGACGTGGACTTGGGTCAGGACAGAAGGGGAGGAGAGGAAAATGGAGGGAAGAGAGATGGGAGAAGAACGGAAGGGACAGGAGAGGGAGGGGACAGGACGGACGGGGCAGGACGGGAATTACCCCGTACCTCTGGTCTAACCTCGCCATTTTGCCCAGTTGAAGATTCACCTTCCTGCCCAAGTAAATACAGTGCTGCTGCTAACCAAACCTCACTGAATTCAGGACTCTTATCTTACATTTTGTTTATTTTAGATGAGAAACACAATCTGGACAAAGTGAGTCCAGCAAACATTGTTCGAAATTCCAGTAAACTACAAATTTACTTGACTAGAATTTCTCCCTTTCGGATGTTAAAGGGGGTCAGCCCAATGTTGGGTAAAGCTTACGTCTGCTTCACTCTGCAGTCAGAGAGCCAACAGCTCTTCCACACACTTTACATTCACCCGCTTTGAGAGCGAGCGGCCCAGCTAGCCAACACAAAAGCTACTTAGCAAGCAAAAGCTTAACGCCACGGAGCCGAAACGGGGGAGCAGAAGGGAACCGCCGAGTCATTTTGACGATGTGCGCTTGATGCAGAACGGCGTCTCAGGACACAGGAATGGCACGGGTCCCGAGCACAGCAGCCGTGGGGGGGGAGTGTGACGGGTCTAGCGCCACATGGCTACGCTGCTCTGATCACACCGGCCTCGTCATCCTGTCTGTCCTGTGCCAGCCAATCACACCATCAGTTTCTCCCAGGCCACACCCCCTTAAAACCCGCAGCGTTGAGCAGTAAATAAAGAAGCAGTAAACACGGAGGGCTGAACTCTTATTTGACGGCACTGTGGAATATACAGTCTCATTATTCATGTGATGGCCTAAACCTCTTTACCTCTTGTGATTAGGATTACGGTGTAGAACATTTTAGCTGTTATTTTAGGGGGGAAAAAAACTCATAAATACTTTCTTTTTTGCCATATTAAAAAAAACAAAAACAAAACTCTCTCAGTATAAAAGCATTGCAGAAGAACAGAAAAATAGCCTTGAAAGGAAAAATCGTTTATCTCTAATAACAGATGCTAAGCCAGAGAGAGCGTAATTTCAGTTTATGGAGAGAGAGACCTGTGCTAACAGCTGAACAAAAGCAGCAGGTTTGGCTCAAGAGGCCAGGCTGACCTGACAGGCTCCAGTTGGGTCACACGTTTATGGAACTGAAATAATACACGTGCGGAATCATCTACGCTGGTACACGTGCGAAATCATCTGCTCGTGCAAAATCATCTGCTCGTGCAAAATCATCTGCTCGTGCACATGCGAAATCATCTGCTCATTCTCGTGCACGTGTTTCAGACCTAGGTCTTGCTTTCATCTGTCCGTCAGGCCAACACACCAGGACAAGTCATTTGCAGTTCTGTGTACTGAAAGCCATGTGGATGCCTGTGACTTGGGTCACGCCCCTTTAGGTACAGCGACCATTTGTAAAATAGTAAGGTGAAATGTTAGCGTATAGAGCTGACAGTGTGTTGAAGTAGCAGTGTAAATTATGCAAGAATGAGGAAAGGAAATACACACACACACACACACACACAAACAGTGAGACAGAGACAAAGACAGAGAGAGAGAGAGAGAGAGAGAGAGAGAGAACATGTGAGGGGCAGAGAGAGAGACAGACAGAGAGAGATAGATAGATAGATAGAGAGAGAGAGAGAGAACATGTGAGGGGCAGAGAGAGAGAGACAGACAGAGAGAGATAGATAGATAGAGAGAGAGAGAGAGAGAGATAGATAGACAGAGAGAGAGAGAGAGAGAGAGAGAGAGAACATGTGAGGGGCAGAGAGAGAGACAGACAGAGAGAGATAGATAGATAGAGAGAGAGAGAGAAGATGTGAGGGGCAGAGAGAGAGACAGACAGAGAGAGATAGATAGATAGAGAGAGAGAGAGAGAGAGAAGACGTTGCACACGTCTGTCCTCGCTGTTCCTGGTGCAGCCAGGCAGAAAGATGTAGGCCATCTGCACAGCAACACAGAGAAAATAGCTCTGTGAGCAGACAGAGGGAAACACGGTTAACCAACTGGCTGCACTGGAGAGAGAGAGAGAGAGAGAAATGGAGATAAGAGAGATAGGCACAGAAGAAGAGAGGGAGAGAAAACCATTTTTAAAAATAAAAGCACTCCCTCTCAGCAAACCAGTAGGTGAAAGACTAGACTCATGGAGAAGGCGATGGCGAACAGAAATTCAAGAGTCCTCACGGACAACTGGAGAGGCTCTCGGACCAGGACTTCCCTGGACGTTAGACGGAAGGAGCTAGGGTCCCTGTTAAATATCTGTGGCCTGCTTTCAGCGGGAGGAGCACCGATGTGACCAGCTGGGCAACAGTCGTACCTGCACGGGGAGAGCGGGACACAGACCAACACAGCTACAGACCTGAGCAGTAGAGACCAGAGAACTCCACCACTCTCATTCCTGGGCAAACTTCAAGACCCCAGACACAAGCAGTGTTTAACAGTAACAGCAGGGACTGTGTGTATTCCACTCAATGAAACGCCCCGTTTGATAAATCTCTTGGCACAAATGGACCGAATCCTCATCAGCCCTACATCTTACACCATAGAGATTTCATCTTTTCTCTCTCTCTCTCTCTCTCTCTCTCTCTCTCTCTCTCTCTCTCTCTCTCTCTCTCTCCATGATTCAGGGTTAAGGATTAGATTAGGTTTTACATTTCACACTATGTTGAGAATGAGTGATTGCGATCAGGATTAGCGAGCGTCTGAATGGGGCGGCCAGGGCGCAGGAGGAGTGAACGGGGCAGGCGTGTTTCCAGACCCTCTCTGCTACATCACTTCATTACGCCTCCCCACACAAAGGGGACGTGGTCACATGAGCCTAATTTAGCCCGTAATAAAAACGTGGGAGCGCTGAGCCAGTGCCATAATGGGAGTCCCCCCCCCCCCCCTCTCATTTACGTGCGGGCGATTCGGTGGGGGCTTTGAAGACGCCGGGCGTAGACTGAAGGGGTGCAGGGCTGAAATCAAAGGAGGGACCTGTAAATTCCAGAGAATTTCTCCAGATGTTTCAGAAATATTTGCTGAAACGCTCCAGATGTGCCAGTCCCTTCAGGAAAAACAAAAACTACAAAAAAGTTTTCCTTCACCGTTCTCCCTTTCATTCTTTGTCTCTCTCTCCGTCTTCTACTAAAACACCTCCACCTTGTTTGAAATCTTCTTCTGGAGGTTTTGATAGCCGTGTAGCTATAAAGGCTTCAAAGGATCCCACACGTCTCTGCTTAGAGCAGAAATGCTCCAAAAAAGGAGGAACTAATCGGAGGAAGCTAGAGGGGGAGGAAACGCAGGGAAAGGTCCGCCCATAATCTCCCATGGCAACAGGCCCAACAGAAACAGAAGCCCCAGGTGGAGAGGGACCTTCTGTGGTCTAATGGGGTTAGCTGGAGAAGCTCAGTTGTGGTTAGCTCTGTGGTTCTTTCATACACTGCTAGTGGAGCAGAGAGACTCTGCACCATACCACAAACTTTTCCAGCACCCACAACCTCTGACCCAGCCACGACCTCTAACCCCGAGCCTCAACGTGTACCACACAAGAGCCGTAAGCCTCCACGGGTTGCGAGACGTGCCGTACCTCGCCGCGAGGTGCCTCGTGCAACAAGTCTTGTACGAGCTTTAACAGCCAATCAGAAATACCCACCCACACTTGCACAGATCCAACCAAAAAAGCGACACACACACACACACACACACACACACACACACACACACACACACACACACACACACACACACACACACACACACACACACACAGACGCTGATTATACAGCCCTCTGATCTCAGTCTCCTGTTCCTGGTCACAGGCTGAAACAGAAGAAACCATCCTAAATGTGACATTTGAACTTGTTGGGGCCGCTTCCGTGGGCGTTGGAATGTAAGCCCTGTGGTATGCAGCGCACCTCTGACAAAGGAACCCCACCCGCTCCACCTGCTTGGCTGCAAACACATTGCTCAACTTCCCATGGGCTTTTTTCCCCCACAGAGGAGCTCCATCGTCAACACAAAGGCCCAAGGACTGCCTACGATTCCTTCATACTGGAATCCGGAGTGTTAGAAGAGGAAAACCAGCACCGGTAGTCTGAACAAACATCCAGGGAGATGAGCCAAACCACAGCTACCTGCCCGCGCCACGAGTCTTCCTCAAGTATTCTACCCGTTCAGCAGAAAATATAACACCTCACGTGCACGCACACAAACAGGCAAACAAATCGCATGCATGAGCACACACACACACACACACACACAGGCGCACGCACGATCATGCACACACACTTCAGAGTACTGTACCACTCACTTCCAGGAGACTGAAAGCGTAGGGGAAGAAAACCACAGGCTAAAAAGCAAACGACAGTGAGCATCGGTCCCCACGCCAGACAGGACACCCCGCATATGAAGCACTGTACCACGGGTACCCAGGACAGGTGGGTCCTGTCCCCCCAAAAAAACCATCTCTGTCCCTGCACCCCGCTGTGGCCCCAACTCCCCGAGCTCGCTCCAATCACACGGTTCAGGAAAAGAGCACCGATCTAGGACCAGTTTTTACCCTCCACGTCCTAATGAACATAGGCCAGCACTATATACACAGACTACAATAGTTCCACTACTTTGCTACATTTTCTGCGATTGCGATGTGCTTTGCAGTGCAGTTAAAAACGCAACCCTGAACCAGTTCTTTATATGGAAGGGTTAAAGGCCAGTGCTGCCATGACCATCAAAGACATCTTGAGAAGTCACAATTGAACGTAGCTGCGAGGAAGAGGATGCCCGGGGGGGGGGGGGGTGAGTCCCGGGGGGGGGGGGGGCAGCTTCTGTGTCCCTGACGGATGTGGGCGCAGGTGAGAGTGAGTCAACGTGAACAGAGCCCGGCTGAAGGGGGAAGAGCGGGCCCGAAGGTGCCTACCCACTGTAAATCACTATCAGCAGAGAAAAAAAAGAGCACTGGAGGGAGAGAGTGAGAGAGGGAGAGAGAAAGAGAGAGAGAGAAGAGTTTTGATGATGAAAGAAAACCTGCTTCTCAAAGAAAGAAAAAAAAAGGAAGAATGTTCATGCTTTGTTCTAATGGTCTTATATTTCCATGCCTATCTGTCTATCTTATCTTAATTCTGGGGATCATATTTTGGTGGCTGTAACAGATCTGGGTTATCATAATTACAATCAGGCCCCTTAATCTGCCACGCTGGTTTAAGCTCTCCAGTGTAATCTGCAGCATGGCCAAAGTGACACACACACGCACGCACGCACGCACGCACGCACGCGCACACACACAAACATGGTGCAGTGCTTGCTGCCCAGACGGAACCGTGCCTTCCCGTCCCTAAAGTTCAGACACCGTCTGACATGTCTGTGCCCGCACCACGCACGTCTAGCCACAAGCCACAACCCCCGCAGATGATACCAAGTTCTGAAAGGGCCCAAACTCCCCGTGTCTGTCCCTGCTCAGAAAGGGGAAACAGATACTGCCGCACTGCATGATGGTAAGAGTCCCTCGCTGGGGGCAGCGTGATTACAGCGGGGAGCTGTTGAGCCGTGGACCAGGAGAAAGAGACTGTGAGACTGTGGTGCTTGTACATGGGAAATTAAAACCTAACCGTGCCGCTGTTTTTATTAATGAACGGGGAAAGTCGGGTAGAAGCATCACCTGTGCTCCAAATGCACTCTGGGTGCTTGTCGGAGTGCTTGTCGAAGTGCGTCTCGCTCACACCTGACTCGTGGTTGCCATGGTTGGCTCTTGGCTGCAGTGCTCGTCGACATTGACTGGCGCCTTCATGCAGGCGAAATGAAACAACCCGCAAACGGCTTCACTCTGCGTTCGGGCCTCTGCCACACACCAACACACCAGCGCAAACATCTCACATGGCCTCTGATTACGATTACACCAAACCCAGCAGGGTGTGCCGATAGCTGCACCTGTAGCTGAGAAAACGTATTTGACATTGGGCTTCTCACAAACCAAACCATTCAGGTTTGTTAACAGAAAACCCAGTAGCAAAAACCAGACTACAGAAATGTAAATTATTAAATATACAGTATCTGAATATACAACTATACATGTATTTGTTGGTCACGAGCCTAATCTAGCAAGCATTTCAAAGCTATCAGACATCCCTGTGTTTAGACATTGTATAAAACAACATTTCTTATGTGTCTTTCTGACCATGGTTTAAATGCAGTGTGGATTCCATAAGGGAGAGCTAAATCCTGCTCAGGCGAACAGAGGTCAAGGTCTTTGGTACAGAGTCCTCTGTTCTCCATTGAGATAAAGCTCTCACTCTCACCACTGCAGAACTACAAACACACAAATTATTAACAAGTCTTCAGCTATGACAGGCAGCCGGTTCCATCCTCCATCAGACGCCCAGAGACGGCGTAGCGTAATGGGGCCTTCATCTCCTGCACAGAAAGTAATTCCAGATGCTTCATACTCACAAATTTCTAGAGTGGACACGGCTTAAAAAATTCACTCGCCAGAAGTGAACTCATGAGTGATGTCTGCTTGAAGAACAGCACACAGGAGAGAAGTAAGTACGTTGTTTGGGCTGTAGGTGCTGCATATGGAGGAGGTAGTGGTGCGGTATGATGATTTTGGGTGTGCGGTTGCTTTAAGCCATTTGCCCTCCCTCCAAACCTGCTCCTATAAAAATTACAGCTGCAGGCCCTCGTGACAGGGAGCTGCACAGAGCCGGCCGCCACGCACAAAACTGGCAGGCTGTAAAAAAGCCAACTTGTATGCTTTTAGTGGTACGCTGCAGGACAACCCCCACACACCCTTACCCTGTAAAACACACTCACACCCCCACTCTGCCTTTGTTCGTGAATTACAGCCAGACAAGGAATGTCCCCCCCCCCCCCCCCCCCCCCCCCCCCACCACCCGCCATGACTTTGAATGTCAGTTTCTCATCATAGACTGTGAACTTCAACGACGAGGCTGCAGGCAAGTCTCCACTCCTGCAGCTCAAACGGACCTGCCTCCCCCCTACACACCGGTCCATCCGAGTCGGGCCCGGCGACACCAGGAGCTGCTGTGGGTAGGAATTACTGTGGCTTAGAGGAAGCCCTGAATTCAAAGTGCTCGCCCCTCAATTGTACTACAAAGGACACTGATCCAGAGGACAATTCAAGTAGAAAAAACCCAAAGCTCAAAGTCAGACTGCAGTGCGCTCACCTTTGTCTTTTGTTGCTCTCATAAAACATGTCTGAATCACTTCACATAATTTAAATTCAGCAGCACTAGAATATAAGAAAAGGATGCTACCACTACCACTACTGTTACATCCTAAAGAGTAACAAAACAAAACATGAATAAACATTAGTCACTAAAGCTTAATAAATCATAGGCTGTCTGATCTTAGCATGCCGCTACAGTTAGCTGATGCAACTGCAGAAAGAGCACTGGTTCCTATAAACGTCTACGCACACTCTTCACACTACATCACACAACTGCTGAAAGTAATCACAATGTTCTCTTACACATCTGAAACCCGCAATGGATTGCTTTTATCTGGTGCAATACACATGCCATAGATTAAAAGGTAATGTTTACCTAACACACCCTGCCTACAGTGAATATATATTTAACTTACATTCCACGTACTGTTTAGTTTCTTTGTCCAATTTTTTTGTGCATACAGTGCTAGTCTTCTTTCTTACGTTTAATCTAGTCATTTTCAACATTTTTGTTGTAAAAGCTGTCTTAACTGTCTTTTCTGCCGTTGCAATTCTTCATATGAAAGGAATGACTAAACAGATGCAAACTGATAATCAAAACTACAGTAATGAATTCACATGGAATCCATTCAATCCTGAATCACTAAAGTGGTTGCTTGATTACTGCTTCTCCGTCACTGGTTCACTTTCAGTGAGCTAATGGAAAATGAACAAAGACAAAAGCAGTGTAGACTGCAGGATGCTCAGGCAGGCGAAGACACACGTCCACAAGTCCCTAATGGTGGTAAGATGCAGTGTAGACTGCCTTTCTACTGTGTGCACTACCAAGGGTTCTACCATCACAGACATCTGCAAAGATAAGGAAGCAATGAAGCAGCAATGAAGCAGGGCGTTAACACGACCGCTTTAAGATGTTGAACTGTTTGCATTCACAAATAAACACCGAAACGGGCCGTCAGCAATTCAGTAGCATGCGCGGGCCAAATTTCTAGTTCGGTCTTGTTATCGGCACAGGACACGCGCTCGCCTGTGCACACCGTTAACGCTGCGAACCGGTTTAAAACGGCGGTCACGCTCGGACCGTTCCCACCGTCACCGGTCTGCAATTCCAACCCAGGTTGGAGCGGCCGCAAGCGGCGGCTGAGCTGAGGGGCGTTAGGGGGCGTGTAGCCCTCCACCTGTGCTGCTACGATGGCCAGGTGCAACACCACTCCCTCACGCAGGGGCCACAGAAGCACAGAGCCCTGACTGCCCCCCCCCCCCCTCTCCACCCTAGACTGAGAGGGCCCAGGTAACACACATATGCACTAGGGCCCTCGGGCTATGAGCTCACCTCAACTCACAGGGTTATTATTGCATCATATTTTCGACAGCCACCATCCGTTTGCCATTGAAGGCTACCTTAAGTAGCGCTGCGTGTGATTAAGTAGAGGCAGCCAGGACGTAGTAAAGGGTGCAGAGGCAGTCCCGTAACGTCACTGAACACACACACACACACACACACACACACACACCATTCTTGAGGATGTGCAGCTCTGGAATTACCAATATAGCCTTGCTTTACAAAAATATTGATACAAACACACATACATATACACAAACCCAGACTAAAACATCCATACACAGGCAAACACACACATGCACATAGTCACACACCAATCTCTGCTGTCAAATTCTGCAACAGCTTTCAACAATACAGTTCGTAATGAAATGTGACAATATGGAATACGAGATTGATTTATCCACATAAAACAGGAAATAACCCATAGTAAGACCCAAATACGCAAATCAGTTTATGTAAACCACACCTTTATTTATTTTTATCAAATAAAGCACTAAAATGCTACTCCATTACCTGTGTTAAATGAACCAAAAATAATAATACATCGGACTTCATAAAGTTTTATGTCCGTAACAGGGAGTTTTCCTTCTTTAAGCATCACCACACAAAAGTTACCAAACATTTACTTTTGAACCCCGGTACACCCCAGCTGCTCCGTTAAGACTGGAATCGCAACTAAATGCATACAGCTCCATCAGTATACAGCTCCATCAGTATACAGCTCCATCAGTATGTGGGTGGAGGAAGTAAACGTATCAAGAGGGTACACGTTTCATCATATGCACGTTATTTTCCAGCCGTCCGGACCAGAATAAACCGTTTGACTCCGTTTTAATTTTAAGAGAGCGTCTAATATAAAGACATTTCTGTACAAGACACAGCCCTGGCTACTCAAGGCGCTGTTGCAGTATAAACTTTTATCGGCCACACGTTCTTTTAACGTGCATTAGTTATTAAAGTTACCCACGCGAACAATAAGGCACCCACGTCGGTGACGGGACGCATACAGCAGCACGCGCCGTTTAAACATCTCACGCACACGAAACGCCACGTGAACTACCCAACATCTCACCACGTCCAGAGCGGCTTATAGCAGGCAAATGCGCCCTGTAGATAAACGTGAGTGAGTGAGTGAGCGTTAGGTGACAAGTCGCTGCACGCGCGTGTCACCCACAACGGGCTCGGTTCTGGAACCAAGTTTTTCCCTTTACTGTTAACTTTTAAAGTTAGAACTGTCAACGCTACGCGAACCGAGCCGGACTCTAATTCTAGAAGAGTTCTCATCATTTTTGTTTTATTTTTTTGTTGCCTGCGTTAAGATTCAACAGCCCGGATTTAAGTGCGCAGAAAACGCACCATGCACCACCAAACATTTATAAAGAGCGAAACCCAGTCGGTACTGTAGTTACTGTAGATCTACGGAACACGATCAAAATAAATCACACAGTATTTACAAACAGGGAAACTTACCCAGTGACAAGAAAGGTTTGGTCTCCATGTCTGGTGGGTTAGCTCATGCCAGCTGACACCACTGTGTGTGTGTGTGCAGGGTTCTGGTCCAATACCACCGTGTGTGTGTGCAAGGTTCTGGTCCAATAGCACCGTTTCCCTTCAGACGACAGTAAAGGTGGGTCCCGGTACCGAATCTTCCGTCCTGATACACGCGCGCTTGGCGTTAGTTCGGTGTGCTGGAGCTCTCCTCGCACGCGCTGGGCGTCTCGCTCAAGCCCAGGCTGCAACTCGCAATTACTGCGCGAGGACCCAATGAAGGGGGGGGGACTCCCACCGACGCGCGAGCGCATTAGTCCGCGCGTGCTGCCAACGTTAACCCCTCCCGCGCTCCCTATGTGTCCTCTGAAATAAGTTGGTCCCGGACTTGAGGGACGGGTCGTTGTTCGGCTGTAACCGGACGTGTGCTACGAGTGAACCACTACCAGGAACGTGTTTAAAGGCGAACCTGTTCAGTGTGGCTGCGTGTTGGTGTTTATCCCCCACCACGACAAACCTTCCCAAACTTCATATTCGTTCAGAGTTTGGTTGCAATGCTATACGTTGCAGTGCTGTGGTTATGTGTCACCTACAACATGAACAGGTCCAGTTCATTCACGCTCCGGAGTTAGGGCATAAATCTAAGACTATTTAGTAACTTCACTGTATATTCTCGGTATGCGTTTCTTTCCTGTTTTTTCTGTCGTGTAATCATTTTATTTCGCAAATCAAGAAGTTATTAAGCGACTCATTATTCACTGGGCAGATGTTCAGATTTGCGGCAGGATGGCAGATGTCTGTTTTCAGGGCTTCTGTGGACGTGATCTGTAATCTATGATTACCTGCTGCTTGCAATGCCCTGTTCACACTGAAATATATTAGATATTAATCCGGTTAAAATTACCCTATTACAAATCTGTGCATGATTTTCAGTCTTTAAAAGTGAAATCAAATTCTACTTGTTTTATTCCCACATACCTTAAATTGAAATTTTTGCGAGCATTGATTTTCTCACAAGAAAAATACAACGGACACCTCAGAAAATGCAGTGAGTACTTCACATAGCACATCACACAAGAGAAAACAAGGTCGTTACACCACTGTCATCTGAATGAGACTAATAACACTTATCTCCCCCTCACATTACTGCTTTAGCTCACCACAGGACACTGTTTACAACACACTGCGTGCAGAGGAAGTGGTTTGTCCATGTATAATTACCATTAGTGCTAATAGCATGCAGGGAGTGGGCAGGGGTCCAGTGTCAGGGTTCTGCGGAAGGTTAGCAGAAGGCTCTCGGGGTGTGTGTGAGCTCTCGGGGTGTGTGTGAGCTCACAGACGTGCACATGCTCGTGAAGGCCCGCACAGCACAGCTCACTGAGTGTTTGCAGTGATACGGGCTGGCGGGATAATCCATAATTAATGAGGTACACTGCACATTAGAGATCAAAGACGTTTGTCGACACTTTGCAATAAACCTGAAGCATCCGTGACTGGGCTTCAAGTCTGTGTGCCTGTGTGTGTGTGTGTGTGTGTGTGTGTGCGCATAAGTGGATGGGTATACATGACTAAGGACAATATGAGGAAGTCAAAATAAGTTTTCACTTCTAGCCTTTCACAGTACATCTCCTACATAGTTCCGCAATAGGCCAGCCCATTTAGAACATTCTAGAACTGTCCAGCAGTTACTGGTTCCAGTACTCCCCAGTCTGCAGGATCTACAGAATCGGTAACCTAGTCATGCTCGCGTTTGATCTAAACGACAAATTAACTGGGTCTCCGTTCAGTCCTGTGTGGCACACTAATGGCACATATAAACCTCTGAAATCAGATGAGCAGTTGCAGTGCACTTGAACACGGACATGTTAAAGCATAATAAATATATTTCTGATCATCCCAAGCCTTACAATTGTAAAACAGACTTAAATAATGTTTAGTAGACTTATGTAATATTTAAAGAGATATTCTGTAGCCAGTAAACATAATGATTTGCTATGGATAACTGTAAATGTGTGTCTCATCATTCCTGCAGTAACCAAAGGTAAATTATATGAGTGAAAGAAGACACATGTCGTTTTGCAAAGCTATGGTGTGAGACCACTAGATGAGATTATTATTAGACAAGAGGAATTCTCACAGTGTATGTGTTCAAGACAGAAATAATTGACGAGCTACAGTGTGACCACAGAAAGACTGTTAGTATGGTAGAGGGCAAAGAGGCTTGGGTCATCCAGCCAGTGTGTGTAGAGTCTTCACTGCATAGATTTACTCTACTGCCAAATCCTGTAACTGCTCGGTCAGTATTAACTTGTTACGTTAGCGAAACATTCTAGTCAGCTTATTTTTTTGCAGAATGTCTTTATATCGTGTCTTGACTGAGAAAGAGAAAGACAGCCAGAGAGAAAGAGAGTAGGTACATGGCTATTCTTCATAACTTGGTTAACCTTAATGTTATCTAAGAGGTCTCATCATACACAGAGCAGATGATACTGGTTGTTCTTTTGATCCGCCACTGTGGTGGTTGAAGGTTTGCGGTAAGAGCGTGGCTCTGCTCTGTGGTGGGAGAGGTGAGAGGAGAATTGACGTATGATTGGCCACTCCTGAGGTGCTCTGGCCTGCTGATTACAGCGTGTGACTGCTCTACACACTCAGATGGATGTTTCGCCCCGCGGCTTTCTCTCTGTAATCTAAGACAGACACAACACACTCTTTTAAACACCTCAATTGGTCTCTCTCTCATCTGCCCGAGAGACCCGGCTAGTTAATCCCTTTCTTTGGCCGTGATTAATAGCTGCCTGACCTCTGACCTTCCTTCAAATAAATCCAAGGAGGGTGGTGTGAATCTCCTAAGCTCCACGTGGCCCCGCCCACTCCTCTCTCACTGTCTGAAGACGCGCTCACACACGCGGACCGCCCTTTTTTATCGGAACACCTTCTCCGATGGTTTTTTCCCCCTTAAATTATGCGTTCTTGACTCCAGGGGACACGGCCGTGCTGGCCTCTGTTGAGGAGACGGTGACAGCTGGGCCTTTAGCTCTTGAGGTGGTGATAAATGGAACACAGACCCTTTTGGTCCCTTTTGTGCACTAAGTGTTTAGAACATGTCCATCTATAATGCGTGTTTGCTCTGACGCCATTCAGATATTAGCGGGAGTTTCATGAAAAGAGAAATCAATCATTTGTCAAGGATTGGCTTTACTAACACGGTGATGAGCAATATGTCTTCTTTTCTGTCCCTTGCCAATACCACCCTGTTTTCTGAATCTCTTTCTTTAAATGCTGAAGATGTACTGCAGCAAATCTCGACAGGAGTCACTTTAGCTACACCAACAGAGCAGATTTATAACCGCTTGTAACTTCGACTTCCTGTACACCAGCCAATGAAATTTTAGAGACAACGACGAGGCAAAGTGCAGAGATGGAAGAAAGAGAGGCACCACCACTTAGAGACGGGGCAGGAGGCACGAGGCCCGGTGTGTGCCCTCGCCCGCGGGCTGCCCTGAGCTCGGCCGGGGTGGATCGTGTTCTTACCCTGGAGGGGGTCAGGCCCCTTCATTCAGCAGGCAACGGTTCATTCTGCCCCCACTTCCCCCTTAGAGAGGTTATTAAGGCTTTTGGAGAACAGAAACGGACTGCTGTGTGTTTTCACCCAGAATGCCCCTCTAGGCCAAGCTCAGCCCTTGTCATCTTTGGTCAGCAGGACTCTAGGTCTGTCATGTCATCAGAAGCGGTGTAGGCAGTGAAAACGCTAACAGATGTAAGAGTTTGCACACTGATGGTGGACTGTAAAAGCACATTTCCAAAAGCCTTGTAAAGGTTGGGATGAGGGGTGTTATGGGTAAGTGACGACGCTGATCGGGCCAGAGGGAAAAGTGAGGCCTGGAATTTACCTGTGGTAGTCAACATTAGCGCCTTAGACTAGCATAGCAGCAGAAGTAGAGATGCTTCCCTAGATTTTGATCCTGCCAGTCACATCAAGGCATGTCAAAACCACTAACGAAGTCATGTGGCTTCAAAACGACGCCCCGACAGTTGTAGGACGGTCGAGAAGCTTCTGCTCGGAGATGCGACTCTGGAAGAAATCTCGTCACGCTAGCGACCACGCGGTCTCCGGCAGCCTTTTTCGCGCACGAAAGCCCGATTTGTGACGACGGGATTCCAGAACGAGCCGTGGGATTCCGGAACGCGCGGCGGCCGAGAGGGCGGATCCCCCCGGGCCCCCCGCAGCTCCACATCTCTCACAGACAATTAGAGCCCGCTGCTTGCGGCACTTTTATTGGTATTAAACATTACATCACCATCACTGCCTCTGTGACAGGCGCATGAGTGAGCGCGGAGCGGCGTACTGCAGGGGAGCGCGAGCACTCCACTTCCATCGCTCTTTAAAATCACATTAAAGCCATATTGCCCTGCGTTTTAAATGGGCTCCGTGACAAATGGTGGCCTGTTGCTCTATAGCTCACAATGAGACACAGACATTTCCTCCACCGAACAGGAGGTTGTAAAGCGGAGACCGGCTAATCCCTGAGACGATATTCTAAGAACAAATATGTCCAGAGAATGTTTTGCACCAGAGTTGCTGTGTGTATGGTGCACATTGCTGTTCAGCATGCCACCATATTTAATTCAGCAGGGCACAATGGGCCCAAGTCTGTGGTCACTAATAGAAACGCAAGGACAGAAACATATTCATTTGCTCTGAACGGCTTATTTTTCAGTCTGCTGAGGGGCGGTGGGACTCGGCTGGACTTCAGCTGGATAAACAGATCCCGGGGAGAGAAGTTCTCTTTAGGTAAACACTGGTCACGCAGTTTTTTTTTCAAACGGGCCAAATATGAATGGGCTCCGGGGGTAAAAGAGGGTAATGACTTGATCACAGCACTGAGAGTAAAGCCACAGAATATCACTGTGTTGAGAGGACAAGATATTAAAACAAGGTTTGTGCACCTTATAATAATAATAATAATAATAATAGTAATAATAGTAATACTAATGTTTATTTGTATAGCACCTTTCATACACACATGCAACCCAAAGTGCTTTAAAGAATAAATAAAACACAAAAAGAAGACAAACATAATAAAATAAGGTAATAAAACAAAATAATGAATAATTATGAAAATAATAATAGAAGAAAACAACGTAGAGGCTCATGTTTAGTCTGACAATATATAAAGCGTAGTCAGTTCTCCTTGCCTATAACATCCATATATAATGCATAATTATTATGAGCCAGAATGCCCTTGTGATGTAAGTGATTAACAGACGTGATGAATGATTGAGGTTTTATACTCAGTAGTATAAAACATTTTCAGTTGTAGTGTTATGTCTGAATGGGACGTGTGAAGCAGAATAAAACTTCCTTTAGTGTGTGTGCGTGTGTGTGTGTGTGTGTGTGTGGGTGTGTGTAATGGCACACTGGTCTAGTGGCCTGATTTACAGTTCTTCTCCTCTTCCTCTGTTCTTCCTCTCCTTTCTATTTCCTTCTCCCTTACTTACTGTCCACCGTCACTTTTGACTTTCGCTGGTGAATTGCCACGGCGGAAGCAGCTACTGCCGCACGGCCATAAATCTGGACACTTCCTCCGTCTGTCATCTCTCCTGCTTCAAAGGTGCAAGCCCAAACTGTTGCCAACACTATCACCGCCCCCAGCCCACATACACACGCAGAGCTCTGCACAGGGAGAGAGAAGGCATGCAGGGAGGGGGAGGGGTTAGGGGAGCAGAGGGGGAGGGGTTAGGGGAGGGGAGGGGTAAAGGGAGGGGGAGGGGAGTCCTGTCTCAGCCCAGCCCTCACAGGGTTGGAGAAGGAACACCCTGAATCCCCCCTTTCCTGTTCCCTAAATTCCTCAGATGATACAACATTGCAAGAACTCCAACACAAAACACCGTCAGGTTAAGAACACCTAGGTAGGCCAGGCAACATCACAGAGAGGTTGTGATTTAGAGTGGGGCTTGTTTGTATCAAAAGAACCAGAGCTAAACACCTGAAGGAAAGTTACTTAAACACTGTTTATGGAAATTTGTGGGAAATAATTGGTGTGGTGAAAATCCCCACAAGTGTTATTCTACAACTGTATGAAAAACTGTTGGTATCAAAAGCGCTAACATTACACAGAAACTCCATACGGCATAGTTCCATCAGCACATCGGCCCTTTAAAATGACTCCACCTTTCTCTACAGTGACAGAGAAAAAGTTTTCAAAAGCTTTCAGAGCACAGAGCTCTCTAAAGGATCCTTCGAGACAAGTGTAAAAAAGCAAACCTAAACACTCGCGCACGCACACACACACACACACACACACACACACACACACACACACACACACACACACACACACACACACACACACACACACACACACACACACACACACACACACACACACACACACACACCTTCCACCAGAATGGCAAATTGTAGCTTGCAGAGTGAACTGCAGCAGGGAAGAATAGGCTGGGGGAAGTGTTCTGAATAATGATGTGTTGTCATCGAAATGCCCAAACACATCGATGAAAACTCAGATCAAAAGAAACAGAGGCTGCCAGTCAACAGGAGTCCCGCCATGAACCAGCCCCGAGAGCTACAGGCAACCTCGCCTCCTCTTCCGAGTTGTGCTGAACTGCAGTATGGATTTTTCTTACTTTATCTTCCTTTTGTCTTCTCTCTCTTTTTTGCTTATTAACTTCTTGTGCAGATGCTCTTAGAGTCCCCCCGTGGACGCCACCTTCACACTGACACACTTCCTGAGGTGATTTTACAATTTCACCAGAGAGCCGCTGCTCTATGACACAGCATATCGTCAGTACACCTCACAGAAGTGACTGATGTCTCAAAGGCTTAAAAAGTGTAAACACGCGGCGCAGCGCAATTAGGCACACACACACAAACACACACACACACACACACTCACACACAAACACACACAAACACACACACACACACACACACACACACACACACACACACACACACACACACACAGCACTTTGCCCTCTGCTCCATTGATTCTGTGGGGGAGATAAACAAAGAGGATTTTTTTTAATTCACTAAAACTTTCACCATAGCCAACATCTTGGTAAGCATCCCATCAAAGCAGTGACTGCCAGCAGGAATATATCTACCCTCACATTTCCCATCCAAAGCACTTAGAACAGATTGAGGTCCTCAACTATGCCCAAAGTAAAGTTAGTAATCTCCTGTACATTGAAAACAGAGACCATTTTATGAGAGCGTGTTTAGAGTTGGTAAGTACAGTTTATCAGGGCTAACAGCCTGTCCTCCGATCCCCTCACTTTGATCAAAGTGAAACAATGATGTCATAAACTCTCACCCATTTGTGGCAGGCATGTTGAAAGACAACAACCCCTCTCTTACAAACCTAAACACTACCAAAGCCATCTTTTAGCCCTCTACTGTATATTCACAGATGAGCCTCTTCTATTGTTTTACAAGCAAAACTAAATAAAGTGCGAAAAGTCAATTGCATCCAACACCTGAAAATTCTCATATACTCATGACTGAGAATGTGTGAAAGGTGGGAAAGAGTGTACACATGAGAAATAAACATGGGAAAGAGTGTACACAGGAGAAATAAACATGGGCAAGAGAGTACACAGGAGAAATAAACATGCGGGAGGAGTGTACGCATGAGAAATAAATATGTGGGAAGAGTGTACACATGAGAAATAAACATGTGGTAATGATTGTACACATGAGAAATAAACATGCGGGAAGAGTACACGCATGAGAAATAAACATGTGGTAATGATTGTACACATGAGAAATAAACATGCGGGAAGAGTGTACACATGAGAAATAAACATGGGGGAAGAGTGTACGCATGAGAAATAAACATGCAGGAGGAGTGTACACATGAGAAATAAACATGCGGGAAAGAGTGTACACATGAGAAATACACATGCCGGAAGAGTGTACACATGAGAAATAAACATGTGGGAAAGAGTGTATGCATGAGAAATAAACATGCAGGAAACATACACATGAGAAATAAACATGTGGGAAAGAGTGTACACATGAGAAATAAACATGTGAGAAGAGTGTACGCATGAGAAATAAACATGTGGGAGGAGTGTACGCATGAGAAATAAACATGCAGGAAGAGTGTACACATGAGAAATAAACATGCGGGAAAGAGTGTACACATGAGAAATACACATGCCGGAAGAGTGTACACATGAGAAATAAACATGTGGGAAAGAGTGTATGCATGAGAAATAAACATGCAGGAAACATACACATGAGAAATAAACATGTGGGAAAGAGTGTACACATGAAAAATAAACATGTGGGAAGAGTGTACACATGAGAAATAAACACGTGGGAAGAGTATACACATGAGAAATAAACATGTGGGAACAGTGCACGCATGAGAAATAAACATGCAGGAAAGAGTGTACACATGAGAAATAAACATGTGGGAAGAGTACGCATGAGAAATAAACATGTGGTAAATAGTGTACACATGAGAAATAAACATGCCGGAAGAGTGTACACATGAGAAATAAACATGTGAGAAGAGTGTACACATGAGAAATAAACATGTGAGAAGAGTGTACACATGAGAAATAAACATGCGGGAAAGAGTGTACACATGAGAAATAAACATGCAGGAAGAGTGTATGCATGAGAAATAAACATGCAGGAAACATACACATGAGAAATAAACATGTGGGAAAGAGTGTACACATGAGAAATAAACATGTGGGAGGAGTTTACACATGAGAAATAAACATGCAGGAAATGGTATACACATGAGAAATGAACATGCAGGAAACGTACTCATGAGAAATAAACATGCAGGAAGAGTGTACACATGAGAAATAAACATGTGGGAAGAGTGTACACATGAGAAATAAACATGCAGGAAGAGTGTACGCATGAGAAATAAACATGTGGGAAAGAGTGTATGCATGAGAAATAAACATACAGGAAACATACACATGAGAAATAAACATGTGGGAAAGAGTGTACGCATGAGAAATAAACATGTGGGAAGAGTGTACACATGAGAAATAAACATGCAGGAAGAGTGTACACATGAGAAATAAACATGTGGGAGGAGTGTATGCATGAGAAATAAACATACAGGAAACATACACATGAGAAATAAACATGTGGGAAAGAGTGTACGCATGAGAAATAAACATGGGGGAAGAGTGTACGCATGAGAAATAAACATGCAGGAGGAGTGTACGCATGAGAAATAAACATGCAGGAGGAGTGTACGCATGAGAAATAAACATGCGGGAAGCGTATACACATGAGAAATGAACATGCAGGAAAGAGTGTACTAAGAGTGTGGGAAGAGAGACTAATAAAGACTTGAGAATGTGGTGCTCTTTATCCCCACCGTATTTAGCTGCTTCTAATGTTTTGCTGCGCTTCTTTGACAATAGAGAGCTCGGCTCCCAAAGCAAGTGGCAGCAAGTGTACACATAGCTGGTCCTGGATCAGTGTGAGTGTATGTTTATTGCCATGCTGAGGGGTGCCGTGACAGTCTGGGGTACTACAGACTCTGTCCTGTCACCAGCAATTAAAATGAAGGCCCTTGCAGACATTGGATTACTACTGTAATTGTGAATGAGTAATGACACACACACACACACGCACACACGCACACACGCACACACGCACACACGCACACACGCACACACGCACACACGCACACACACACACGCACACACACGCACACACACGCACACACACACACACACACACACACACACACACACACACACACACACACACACACACACTTTTGCCAGAAACATCATGTTTCATCCTTTTCCTTTGGAAATAGATTTTTTTATTACACACATACACATGAACAAATTAAGTCAAGATTGCTAAAAACCTCAAGTGTTGTCAGGAGATCCAAAAGCCAAGAGGAAAACCCACAAAGGCTTTGACAACCAAAACGCTGAATATTTAATCATGCATCTCGTCAAATCCGAGATCAGTGCAAACACAAAGGCTTTGACAACCAAAACGATGAAAATTTAATTATACATCTAGTCAAATCAGAAGATTAGTGCAAACAACAATCGAATACAAAACCGAAAGGGAACGTAGATCTACATGGCTAGATCAGGATTAAACCGGCCCCGACTGGAACTGTGCTGTGTGGCACCTTGCAGGCTTCCCAACAGAGCTGTGACATCAAAGGCAGCTCCATCCAACACTGGGCTGAACGTCAGCACACACCTGCACTCGTGGGGACTGTGTGTCTTTACATAACACTGCACAAACCCGCAATTCAAAAAGCAAAAGACATCAAAAAGCTGCCAATGACTCTTTCTCATCAGCCTCTTTCTCTCGGGCTGTGTATTCCCCAGTTTCCACAGCACACAGAGGTTAGACAGTGCTTCACGGCAGACTCCTGCACTAAACACTGCTGTACTACACACTGTTGTACTACACACTGCTGCACTAAACACTGTTGTACTAAACACTGTTGTACTACACACTGTTGTACTACACACTGTTGTACTAAACACTGCTGCACTAAACACTGCTGTACTAAACACTGTTGTACTAAACACTGTTGTACTAAACACTGCTGCACTAAACACTGTTGTACTAAACACTGCTGCACTAAACACTGTTGTACTAAACACTGCTGTACTACACACTGTTGTACTAAACACTGCTGCACTAAACACTGTTGTACTAAACACTGCTGTACTACACACTGCTGCACTAAACACTGCTGCACTAAACACTGTTGTACTAAACACTGTTGTACTACACACTGTTGTACTAAACACTGCTGTACTACACACTGTTGTACTAAACACTGTTGTACTACACACTGTTGTACTAAACACTGCTGCACTAAACACTGCTGCACTAGAGCCTGTTGCACTGAACAATGCTGTACTAAACATTGCTGTACTAAACACTGCTGTACTAGGCCCTGCTGTACTAAATACTGTTGCACTAAACACTGCTGTAGTAAACACGCCTGTACTAAACACTGCTGCACTAAACACTGTTGTACTAAACACTGTTGTACTAAACACTGCTGCACTAGACCATGCTGCACTAAACACTGCTGCATTACACACACCTGCACTAAACACTGCTGCACTAGAGCCTGTTGCACTGAACACTGCTGTACTAAAGACTGCTGTACTAGGCCCTGCTGCACTAAACACTGTTGCAGTAAACACGCCTGTACTAAACATGTCTGCACTAAACAGTGCTGTACTAGGCCCTGCTGTACTAAACACTGTTGTACTAAACACTGCTGTACTAAACACTGTTGCACTAAACACTGCTGCACTAAACAGTGCTGCACTAAACACAGCTGTACTAAACACAGCTGTACTAAACAATGCTGCATATTCATTTTTTTCATTGGAGGACCCATTAAAACTTCTCTCTAATGCCTTCTCTCTTTCTCTCTCTCTCTTTCTCTCTCTCTCTCTCTCTCTCTCTATTTAGTCAGATTTTGTAGCAATCATTAGCAGGTTAACTCCTTCTTCAGAGGGTCAGGGGCAGGTCAGCCCCCCCAGTCACCCCCATCAGTGGTTGGAGAACCTCCATCCCTCTGCCCCACACCCTCCAGGCCTTGCCCTCTGACCTCCCGACACCCGGGGGATACTCTGGGGTCACCACACTATTGGGGGAGACACTTGGCTCTCTGCATGGGGTCAGCTATCCTTGGCGAGGAGCCCTGTCATCTGCCCGGTGACTAATAGGTTGACTTCAGTGACAAGTACTGATGGTCAGCCCGAAGGCAGCAGAGTGTGGTGGGGAGCAGCGGGTTTAATAAGGCTTCAGAGCCGCGGAGGTCTCCAGCACGCCTCCAGCCGCGGCCCCGTAATGTCATTTCAGCAGAGGGAGGCCGCAGGTGATGCGATCAGTCTTCTTTTTGTCGCTAAGCAGTGGAGGGAGACAAATCACTCAGCCATTACCATAAACACACAGATGAGTCAACAGAAAGGAGCAGGTTGCGAGTCCTCCCTCTCCCTCTCTCTCTCTCTCTTCTCCTTTAACTCTTTCTCTTTCGTGCTCTCTCTTCTCCTTTCACTCTCTCTGTCTCTCTGTCTCTCTCTCTCTCTTTGAAATACCCCAGCTCTCTGAGTGCCCAGTGAGGATTCTCATCACTCAGTCCTCTGGCTGTATAGACACAAAGGACCGTGCTGAATGGCTAAACGCTGTTGGGATGGAACATTAACAAGGCTGCCTGTCGCTCCGAGGGGGATTCTGTGCTCTCAAAGACACAGCGATCCGCATTGATCTGCTCCACAATTAATCTTTAAGACAAGCTTACAGGGATTTCTATAACCTCTCAGCAGTAAGACCAGAGAAATTCCCACACCTGCCACATGATGCAACAGGTTAAGCTCCTCCATCTCCCCAATACAAAGAGAACAACACGCAGGCAGATGACAGCAGAAGCCCCTGTAAATATGAATGTCCATTTAGAGATGAAACATCGCAGCACTGTTGCCCCTCTGGTCTCCTGTCAACGGGAGCAGAAACCATCCATTATTCACCTTAGCTGAACATAAATCATGTAATGTACTAGCTCCGCCCCTTCCTGCCCCAGACAGCAGATGCAACACACAAACAAAATGGACAACCATGAGAGCCGGTCACGACTTCACAGAGAGCAAACGGGCAGATATGAGGAAGACTGTGGTGGTGGCAGAGGGCAGCGTGAGGAAGAGTACATTGCCATGGTGTGCTGAGTCCAGCGAGGAGACCTGAGAATAATGAACTAGAAACACAATTAACAAGATTCAATGTCTGGCATTGGTACCTGATTTCATGTAGTGATGCAGTGTTTTCCATCAAGCAACCCACCCACAACACACACACACACACACACACACACACACACACACACACACACACACACACACACACACACACACACACACACACACACACACCTAGATCACAGAGCCTCATGTTCTGTGGAGAAAACACAGCGTCTAACGGTTGTTCTGGCTTCTGTACTCCAAGGGTTTGCTTTTCATTATTTCCTAAAAATCCCTCTAGTCAAACGTGCCATTCCCTACACGGGTTAGGACATCTGAAATGCACAGTCTCTGCTTTTTTGGTTAAAGAGTTGTGTTGTCTCTCTTTGTCCCAGTTTTCTCTAAAATATGATCATAGCAGGAGGGGTTTGGCTGTGAGACACAAGTTACACGCTGCAGGATTTTAGCACAGAGGGTAATCACATTTACTATGTCTGTGGCATTTAGGCACAGTAATCACATTTACTGTGGCTGTGGGATTTAGGCACAGAGAATAATCACATTTACCGTGCCTGTGGCATTTAGGCACAGTGAATAATCACATTTACTGTGTCTGTGGGATTTAGGCACAGAGAATAATCACATTTACTGTGTCTGTGGGATTTAGGCACAGAGAATAATCACATTTACTGTGTCTGTGGGATTTAGGCACAGAGAGTAACCACACTTACTGTGGACAGAAGGCATTACAGAAGAATTGACTGTTTCTTGGACTCCCACCCATATTCTTTTCAGCACTGAATTCACATGGAGCGTTTTGAAGGGCAAGGCGATGTAAGACTGATAGAACTGCCTCATTCACTCACACACGTTTGAAGTGTGACGTACTTTTAACCTACTATTTCCACCCATCGATCCAGCACCACTTCAAATGTCCTTCCCACGTGTCCCTGTCATTTATTATTATTTTATTTATATTCAGTCAGTAATAAATGAAGCGCACAGTTACGCATGCAGGATCTGGGCTGGTCATACTTTATTCATGAGGCTTTAACATCTACAATTAAGACGCAAACTCACGTCTGAGACGTCTGAGAGTGACAGGTCAGCTGGCTAAATGACAGCCTCACACAAAATTCAAATGCTTTTGTAAGTGGCATCACAATTATCCCTCTGGCATTTTTTAGAAACAACAGATGATTCAACTTCTGCCATCGATGACCTTGCCTGTAAACTATAACAAGGTGATGTTGGTTTTTTCGGCTACAACAGGTCTTCAACAGCCACATCCGTTCACCACTCATCACAGTTAATTATCCAAGTTCGACTCCTTGCTGGAGAGCAGGTGTGTTAGACGGTCATAACTCTGATCTCAAACAGCACCTCCCAGTAGGCACAGCAGCAGAACTAGGGTTTCTCACCGGCTGCGTGCATAATTACTGGCAAGATGAATAGTTTATGCTGTAACACTCAGATCGATATTTCTCTCTGATGGACGATGGAAGTGATGGCACCCTGTCATCAGCACTGCTCAACCTGAGAAGGAGCCTGTAAATCATCCATACACACACACACACACACACACACACACACACACACTTACTTCACAGGGTGGGAGTGTGCTGTGTGTTCTGGGATGGGAAGTGTTTATACCACATCCTGCCCGTTCTCATATGTTCCGAGTCCATCAGTGGTAGCCTGCAATTAAGAATAGCCTTTTCCCCCTTCACTGAAGAGTTAAAAAAAAAACATGTCTGATGTTTTGTCCTTGGGGACGCACCAGGAGACAGCGTGTCTGTCCTACCACTGAGCTTCACGTCTGAGTCCTAGCTGTGCCGGGCCTGAGGACCGGCTGGCTATACGCTCGTCGTGAAGGACACGTGGCAGGTGTCCTCTCACTCTGTCCACACGTGACACGCTCTGTAGATCTGTACTGCTCTCCACAAGCGGGCGAGTGTGTAAAGATCTCCACTGACACCGAGGCGACTGCGTTTATACATATCTGGGAAGACGGATTTGTGGTTTGCTGTGTGATAAAGGAAGGTCTACACACCAGATTAGGATTGATAAACAGTGTTAGTTAACTGAGAGGAAGGAAGACTTCCCTCCATCCCATTAGAGGCATCAGTCATTGCCTCAAAGTGAGGAAAGTGTGGAGGAGTGACAGAGAGAGAGAGAGAGAGAGAGTAAGAGAGAGAGAGAGAGAGAGTGTGTGTATGAGTCCCACTGTCTCCTTGACCTTCTCTCTTGATAAGAGAGCCGCATGCTTAAAGTGGCATTTTGTTACGCTGGTCTCAGTGTTCGTCTGCACCCTCCTCTGCAGAGTTTGTAGATCCAAAGGCGTAGAAGCCCCTGAAAAACCCCCTCCTTTCTTCACCCCTGCTCTAATGTTCTTTGTGTGGTGGTTCTTCTGGAAGCCCCCTCACGCGGCCCTGGAGGAGAGAGTTAAACCCACTCGGGGCTCTTGGCTATGGGAAGAACTGCATCACACTGCTTTAGGCTCAGGGGAGACAGACTGGCTCTCTTATCCCCCCCCCCTTCCATGACAGGAGCTGTGCTGAGCGTGAGAAGTGAATGTGTGTTTGTGTGCGTTGTGTATGTGTGCGTGTGAATGATGTGGGTTTCTGTATGTTTCTACTACCGTTTCATTGCTGGCATTTCCAGAAAGCGGAATGAGGAGTTGGTGCAGAGGACTGCTGCACATCCAGAACTCCAGACTCTGTAACTCCGTAACACAACAGCTGTCCCAGTTTACTCCATAACTCCGTAACACGTCGCCTGTACATCTCGGTGTAAGGTTTCCGTAACGGTGGTCGTCAGTGCGGGTCTGGTGGGGGCGTGCAGCGCCGTAACTGAGCTCTTAACCCAGTGCGTGGGTTTGAACTACAACTTCCACACGCTTGGGGCCGAGATGAGAGCCAAGAATCAGGGAATGTTTGTTTAACTTTATCTGTGCTTATAATGCAAGTACTGGGATGATTTACACACAGTAACCTCCTAAATTAACTCCTACTGCATAGCGTCTTCAATTTAAAAAAAGCATCTAATCATATCTTAACGGTGGACATAAAGCAGCAATATGACAGTAAAGCAGAGTATAGGAGTAAAGCAGAGTATAGGAGTAAAGCAGAGTAAACATGGGTGTTCAGGTGGCTGACAGGTTCATACATGAACTGCTTCAGATGTAAATGTTACGTCCATCATCTTAGAAAAAAAAAGATGCTTTAGGATGCTTTGTAAAGTGCAATAGTGGCACAGCTAATCAGATCTCTTCAATTACACCGGGAGAGCAGTGGGAACGCACCCTTCTGGCTAGAGGAATGGTTAAATGCATACTGAGTGCAATCATGAGTCTTTTCATGCTATAATTCAGGACAGTCGTAAAGGTAGTCATTTTTTATTCCGCAGCACTGCACTGGAAAAAAGGTTTAATAGATGTTCAAAATGTACTGAGCGCAAAAAAACACATTTTCTTCATGTTGATTTACACTTCGGTAAGTGAATTATGTGGGTTTTTATGACCCAATTAAAAGCGTAGCACTAAAATGAAGTCAATAAAAAATACAAACTAAACAAATCCACCATGATGATCTAATATTTTGTCAACAGGAAACTGTCGTCAGGTGCCTGTTGTCATGACAATGCCTACACTGAAGTCCTGATCGGTACCAGGCACATGTTCTCGAATCACTGAAAGAACACGGGTAATTAGCTTCTGGTCTTATAGTGCCTTTCGTTCCTACACTAGCAGTAATTTGCTTTAATAATGCCATCATTTCGTTCTGCTTGGGGACGAGCCATTAGCCAGGGTTAGAGCACTGGCAGGCGGACACAGCGAGAGGCAGGATGGTTTTCAGTCGTCACTTGTACTTTGCCTCCAGTTCCTCTGTGCTGGACACCCAGTTCCTCTGTGCTGGACACACACCAGTCACTGACCTCACTTCAAAAAGAGGCTCACTCAATGCAACCGAGTAATTACGCTTGCACCGTTTTGAACTTGAGCGCTGGTCTCCGGGGAAGATTAAAAGGCTTTCTTACTGGCTCGTTGGTTATGCTGCAGAAATTCAGTTTTTCATATTTTCCCCTCTCAGTAATCAACGGAGAAAAAAAAAGAAAAGAAAAGTAGACTGAACACACCATATTTACCTGGTTCTTTGCTGATAGATACGGCCAGCAAAAACTACAGGAGATCGGCCTTGTGCCAGTATATCAAAGGAGAAGTTAGTATATGATGGCATTTCATGTATTTAGGACAGAAAAGGAAGTGAGAGTCTAAATTTAGAGCTAAGCTCATCCATAATGAGGCACAGCAACATTCAGTCACATGGGGTGGTTGCTTGACTTTAAGGGCCACACAGTAAGTTACCTCGCCTGACTCTTTTACGACCCCTGACCCTGCTGAAAACCTCCAGCCTGAGGGCACTCTGGGGCAGGAGAAAAACACACACACACACACACACACACACACACACACACACACACACACACACACACACACACACACACACACACACACACACACACACACCATGCAGCTTCTCCAAGCCATAGATAAGTGGCCTTTCACCAGGTCATTCACACCCAGCCCTTCTCTGCTTCTACTGCTGCTACATCCAAGCTCAAAGGAGCTTTGATGACGTCCCATTCTCCATATGTGTCAATATGGAGTTGGTCCAATCATCTGAGCTGATTTTGGAGATGTTGGTATGTGTCTGTCGGACATTTCTGCCCATTCATCCAGAATCCATTCGTGAGGTCAGACACCGATGTTGGACGAAAGGGCGTGCGATCTCCATTCTTGTTCATCTCAGAGGTGTTTGATGGGGTTGCAGCCAGGGTTTTTGTGTTCTTCCACACCAGACTCAAACAAGGATGCCTTGACAGGCTTTGCTTTGTGCGCTGAGGCACAGTCATGCTAGAACAGAAAAGGACCATCCTCAAACCGCTCCCGCAAAGTTGGAAGCATGCAATTGTCCAAAAAGTCTTGGTATATTGAAGCTTTAAGATCGTCCTTCCCTGGAACTAAGGGGCCCAGGCCAAACTCCTGAAAAACAACCCCACAACATCATGCCTCCTCCACCAAACTTTACAATTGGCACAAAACAGTCAGACAGCAAAGTTCTCCCAGCGTTCGCCAAACCCAAAACTCATCCATCAGACTGCCAGATGGAGAAGCGTGATTTGTCACTCCACAGAACACGCTTCCACTGCTCCAGAGTCCAGTGGCAGTGAGCTTCACGCCTCTCCATCCGACGCTTGGAGTCGCGCTTGGTGATGTAATGCTTGCGTGCAGCTGCTCAGCCATGGAGAGACCTGTACCGTGAATCTCCCCGTGCAGCTCCTGTGCTAACGTTAAGTCCCAGAGGAGGTTTGGAACTCTGCAATTACCGAGTCGGGTGACTTTTACGCACTACGCACCTCAGCACCTTCTCGGTAACTTTACACGGTCGGCCACTTCATGGCTGAGATGCCGTGGCTCCTACACACGGTGGCGTTGTGTTGGTGTTCAGCTTTATCTCATCCTCGGGTTCATCGGTCCGGGCGTGAAGCTGCACTCATACTCACGCCAGCTCAGTCCACGTAGCTCGGCACCGATGGAGGGATGATGCATAACACCGACACTTCCACATTATGAGAACCCGGTGTCCTATAAAGTTTTTCCTTGCATATGGGTTGATCTGGAAAAAGCATCACAACTGCAAAAAAAAAGGGGAGCACTCCTGTGCAACCTTGTGTGTTTATTTTTTTCGCTATATAAAGCCGTGTCTGACAAAAAAATGTCAAAAACACACGCCGCTACGCTGCTTGATCACAGTGCGCTGCTAACCGTGTGGGAGATTCAGGCTCTCCTTGTGGGCTGGGAAACAGTCCAGAAACAACAGCGCCATCGAGAAAGGAAATCTACTAATCACAAACCGGAGAATACAAACACTCCTCTCTAAAACAAACACTCCACCGTGATTGATGTCTTTGTCCAATTGCTAAGCAAGCAACCCAAGAACAAACTGCAGGACTAACTGAGGAACAACATCACGATCGATCCCCTCACATGCCGGTCGGGATCATTAGCATCCCACAATCCTTAGCTCCTCAGCTGTTTACCCATAAGCACATTAGCTTGTGAACATAAGCCATTGCTTTGCTTGGAGTACCTGAGAAGCCTCCAGTGAAGTGAATTTTGGATGTTAAAGTGAGGTTTGATGACGGATGATGATGAAGATCGAGATGATGAAGATGATGGTCCTTTATCTTGTCTGTCTGTCTTCGTTTTTTTGACATACCCCAGCACCCAGGCACCCTTGGGTTTCACATCATCAGTCAGAAAAAATATGACTGTAAGTAGATCTTTTTTTTTTGTTCTCTTGCATCTTTAACATTTCCTTCCTCTATTCCTCCTGCTGTCTTATAACAAATGATCCTCAGAAACAATAAGCACATTTACTAAGAGCACTGTCAGCACATTTTGGACAAGTGTCACTACAGGTTGGCACTGCACAGAGAGTGGAGGGTTGGAGAATCGTGCGTTGCTGTGTTGCACCACATTATTCTGAATGCTGCATGCAGTGGTTTCACTTCAAGCTCCCCATGAAGTGAGGCGTCCGATTCATCCGGCAGACAGCAACATGAACTAATTCCGTCGTTCATTCAAAGCGATGTCTCACCCCCCCCACCCCCCCCACCTCCACCTCCTACATTGTCTTTGCGTTCAGTACCCAAAAATCAATCTGGCTTTTTGCACGCAGAATAATTTTATACCAAAGAGTACAGTAACAGGCTCGTAACGTTTTTGTAGGTGACGGAACATTGCAGCAAGCTAAGAAAGCAAGACGGTTACCTTTACACCATTTGAACCGAAACTGTGCTACAAGCGCACAAGTTGATACCTGTAAACACCTGTAACCTTTGTGCTTCTTGTGGCATTTCCATACCCATTTTTTCAGCGAAAAGCAGCAGAACAGACTGTCTAACGACCTGGCTGGCCAACTTCCTGTTTTCTGTGGTTAGGCGAGCCGCAGTAACAGGTGGAGCGTGTCATTTCAGTCTAAATCACCATAAAGCTCAGCAGTGGTTGTGGGGTAAGGAGAGCGACCCTCGTCTTCATCACCGAACACCTGTGAACTCCAGGAGCCAAGAACCACGCGGGGGCACAAATGAACAATCTCTGAGGAGAAACAGCCGGGGTGAAGTTCGAACAATCATTTTATTATTGTTTTACCTTTCACGCACGGTTCACTTGCACTCTTGTGACATGTTCTGTCTATTTTGTGTCATGCCACGTGAGTCGGAGACAGGGTTCATGTTCACTACAGCCACAGGACGACAGGCTCCTGCCATGGTCTCCTGTCCTTCTGAATCAAACGTGGCAGAATGAAACACAGCCCTCTCATCACTCAGCCATGCTCTCTGTCTTGCTTTGGTAAGCAACTTCTCGTCTCTTTGCAACTTCTCGTCTCTCTGCCAGGGCTTTGTGTTTTTCACCCTGTGTCACTCTGGCTTTCATGAACTTCCTACAACTCCCACTCACGCTGTACACCCACATAGTTAACACTAATGATATCTGCACTGCAAACTACCTGAACCGTGACATTTAGAGGACACCAATAATTTACCAACGTTGCATGTGTAGATGAAACACAGATTACACAGAGTGGAAAGTCTTATCTCGGGCCGTTTATAATGCCACAGCTAATGAGTACGACGAACGTCCTTAGCAAACTGGCTATCCTTCTCCATCCATGACAGAATCAAAGCTCAGAGAACGTCTAAAGACCCTACATGTATGCATCACCATATTGTGATGGGTAGAGCAGGTATGTGGAAAACACTGCAGCACACAAACATGCACTTGATGCTCTTGAACCTCAGACACAGTGACCGTGAAGCCCAAAGAGAAGGTAGCAACAGGACAGCTAGTCGCACTCCGAGAGCCCGACAAATGACAGAATGTCACTTCTGGAAGAATCGCTGTGTCATCACCAATATGACTCTATTTGTCTTGTGCTGTTAGAAGATTGTAATTATTTTATAACATTGCGAGGCATGTGATCTTTCAGAGCTGACAGTGTGTAATTATATGCTCTCGTGTTTCACCCTTAAAACTAATCTATCATTAAATCTGCACATCTGTGGTCAGAACTTCCTGGAGATGTATCAGGTGTGAGCCATGCTTCAGTTTAATGTGCTCAGTGCCAGGGGTGTTCTTGTCAAAAAGCATGAAGTTAACACTGTAACAGGATTCATTTCAACATGATGCAAGTTCCTAGACTTTCAGAGTAGGTTTGAATAGCTTTGTTGAGTGTGTGTAAGAACATTTACATTTTTTTTGCTTCAGTGCGGTGAAAAGTGTCAGAATCACTTGTTTTGTTTTTGACATGTTGGAGAAAAAAATAAGGATATTTGTTCACAAAAGGACAAAATAAAAAATCTAATTTTTGGCAAACTGCACTTTCCAAAGTCTGTTATGATCAAAAGTGAGCAATTGTCCTTTCAGTTTTGATTGTTGTAATGAGCATATGAATGCGTTAAGGCTGAATTACATTTCCGTTTCTTATAAATGCTGAACAATAGATAATTTGACCAGCTGTTATATATAGAAATAGATATCTGTTATATAGGCTGCTGACTTGAACAAAAGCAAAGGAGGAAATGCCTAGAGAATTAGCCGTCTCATCTCAACAGTCCACACCCTGAAGAAAAAGTCTGAGAAATACAAATAATATTTATTTACACAAAAATATTTTTCATACCACAGTGAACTGGGAAGGCCTGCCATGAGAATACTGAATGATAGTCCAATAATGGCAGCCGCACAACTGTCTCTCCAGGTCTGTGTGTATGAAATATAAAGCCATTGCTATTTTTATTCTCCTGCCATACGCTGCCCTGAATATCTAGGACTAGGCAGAGGGCAACTAAGTTAGAAAGACATCGATTTATTTAAAACCAGTCCTTTTTTTCTTTTTGTGGTGGAGAGAAAGAAAGTGATGCGTCCGTTGATGCAGTAGAGCATAAAGACGCGTGTCAGGAGTCGTGGGGGGGGGGGGGGGGGCGGGGGAGCAGGTCTCCTGCATCACAGTCGATAATTGCCAGGAACATGACTGGGGGGTGGACCATGGACACCCGGTCCCCTCTGGGGACACCAAACATAGACACTTCTCAGAATTAATGTCTGCTGACAGTAATTTCTACACTGTTACTTCTGTAGGTTTGTGGTACAGGAACGTTTCATTTCAAATCATTTTAATTTTGAGTTTAGTTTAAAAAAAAAACTTTTCAAATAAACATTTATTTTCTTTTCTTTTGCACAGCTGCAAAACAAAAATATTTCTGTAGGTTATTACTGGAACTCTGGGAAATTGGCCAAAGGTTTCTCTCAGATTATGATAGATGATATCTCTGTCAAAACCAGAATAAAAAACAAACTACGGCTAGTTTTAATTCATTTATCTTCATCCAAACATTACAAGACGACGCCTGAAACATCGTCTACCTATAACAGCCGTTTGCATCCCTTGATGTCTGATGTTTTCATAAAGAACCCTCATTGTAGGAGCCCTGAAATGAAACGTCTGCATTTAGGAAATTACTCTCGAGTTATGTGTATTCAGCGGTCAGACGCTGGCTTAAGCTCCAGGTCTCTCTTATCAAGCTCATATCAAATGCGAAGGTTCGGGCAGATGGGGTTTACAACTCATTCCAATATTCAGCTTGGCCTTTCTGGGCGATTCAAAAACAAGCTCTGATCCAGAGCCTTTCAAAACACTGGAAATGAAGCTTCACCAATCTGCTCTGTTCCAAGATTGTTCCGTTAACCCTTGACCTTTGGCTTTTGTTCTCCTTTTGTCATTCGAATTTTCTGTTCTTTCCTGTTTCTGTAAAATCAAGTGCGTTTGAACAGTGTTCAATCGACATTTGTGTCTGTGAGTCATACTAAGCATTTAATAGACACTCTCTCCTCTCCTACTGACACTGCCACCTTCACATCTCACCCACATGTCTCACAGGTGCTCGACAAACCTCACCCTCTTCACCCTTATCGTGGCAATGGTCGTCTGAGTCACGATTACAAGTATGACTACAGAATCTTTCCCTTCATTCCCATTTTCGAATAAATATCCTCAAAATATTTTCCATCAAAACGTTCCACGACATCCCACAGTTTGAACTCTAGAGACAACGGATGGTTTTGCACAAGGATTTGAAGGTTAAAAAAATAATAATCTATTTTAACATTTTATTTTCACATGTGGTACAAATCATTTCTAGTGTTAGTCACACTAAACCTCTCTGTTATTGCCACATCTGCAAAGGCGTCTTCCGAAAGAGCAGGATTAACTACATACTACCTGTTTATAGGCAAAGGAAGATCTCAATATTCTCCTGGTTAACGTTTTTATCTTCCAGGTTAGAATTCTGTTTAGAGTAGAAGCGTGTGGTCCTGGAAGGAATCCCACAATCCCACAATCCCACAATCCCACAGCGTCTCTGCCTCATGTCTGTATTATAGGAAATGAAAGCACACACTCTTATGCATTTCCAGTATTCAGACAAGCTGGTTCCGGCCATCCTTACACTTACAGGCTCAGTTAGGCCCTTCATCACCGATGACGACATGTACCCTTACAAACGCTAGGAGCTCTTGCTAATTTCTTGCCTCCTAGACCCAAAATGTCTGCATAAACTTCTGAAGAATTCATAACCTTATTTGAACTATAAAAGTCTTAGTTAGGCTGTGCGTCATCACTTTTGTGTAGTTAATTTCATTGTCATTATGTAATTTTAATAAATGAAGTAATTTATGGGGTATTAGCTTTTTCTCAGTATGTACCTCAGCTACGTTGTACAACCTTTGAAACATAAATCTCACAAAAATGTTAAACTCACTGAAAGTATTTGACTTCAAACCAGTGACACAGAAGAGTTCATGAAGATACTTCATAACATTCAAGGCCAGCACTGGGTTAGACGAAAAAGTGATTTTTCTCCTCTCTTATCCAAAGAGAATCAAGAGAAAAGAGAATTCAGATCTTTTTGTTTTATATAAAAGCAAATGAATGATAAGTCAATATTTTAGCTGTAGCCTTCCCAGAAAGCATTGCTTCTTTAATCCTGTGAGGACAGAAGCTTTGAAGTCATCACTACAGAGTTGACTTTGTAAAATTTCAACATGGGTGAAAAACAGGTAATTTCATTGTGTAAGATTTTTCTTTTGAATTTTACTGAAGCAATATCAGAATATGCCAGGCACTCTCCCAGACATGAGTGGCTTAACGTCGTGGCTTCCTCCCAAGAAGCAATGAAGACTACTCAGGGCTAAGATATTTTGGACCAGAACATTTCTGGGAGGCTAACAAGCAGATTAAACCTTCCATGTTTACACTAACAGCACTTAGAAATGAACAGTTCCTATTTAACCACCATATGTTGAACTGTTAAAAGCCTTCCATAGCTCCGTTCCCCTGCTCCCACTGAGAATCAGGGTGCAGCTCTTGGCCTTGCAAGCTGCCCCTCCATCCGGTGTCTGAAGGCCAAGTTGAGGAACACCACCTCCCTGCAGGAGGAGTCCAGGGTCGCCATTTGTCTCCATAACCCCCTGACATAAATGATGTGCGGCGACCACCTGCTCCAGCCAATCACAGGCCTGATGGGCGGCGGCTGCTTGTTCGGCTGCCCACTGGGAAGAAGGCAATTAGAGCCTGGGGGAGACCCATAAATCTCCATAAACATCACCCAGACACGCTACCTCCCCGAGGAGCTGGGGCACCGTAGCTGTCCGAGCTCATCCCGAATGGCACTGCTGCAGGGATATCTCATCCTTTAATCGCAAAGTGCCCCTTCAGGGGACAGACAGCAGTTTGCATTGCCCTGTGGGAAAACCGGGAAGGGGTGGCATGTGGACGGGTGGGCAGGGGGGGGGGGGAGAGGGGGGGGGGCAGGGGGCAGAGAAACAGAGACACGAAGTCTCTGCTTTGAGAGGCAAAACTTTAAATCAGCAGACCTTTCTTAAGACCCAGTAAGCTTAACCCCTGCAACCCCCCCCTCCCCCTCCCCAAATAAGTCTTCATGTATCTGCAAACTAGACACTGTACAGATGGTCTTCGCGCTATGGCTTTAATAGCAGAAAGCTGCACTATTCTGTCAGTGAACGTGCTGCCAGTGACACTGAGCTTCTGGGTGGACTCTTGTTCCCTGCGGAGTTGGGAGGACGTACACCAGGCACATCCTTCCTGTCTAGGAAAAGCCTGTTTCCTTTTTATCGTTAGATGCTGAAGGACGTGTTCGCCGCCGTCAAGCTGCAGACATGCCGAAGACCGGACAGACAGATGCGACTCAAAAACACTAATCTTCAAAAACTTTACCTTCTGCAGTCAGTCTTAATGGAATACAAAATGCTGCATTTCTTTGAACACTTTAATAAATGTAAAGACCATTTAAGACAAACTGTAATGGTTCATAACAGGAATCATAACATCATAAGTTCCAGTAATCCACCATCTAGCGGACAGACGTAGACCTAATTCTGCCATTACTGCTTACAAGTGACATCTTCCCCCTCCACACTCATCACGACACAATCACAAACACAGCCACACACCCACGGTCTCACATTCATGGCACATGTCTGAAATATGCTTCAGTAAGTGTGTGTGTGTGTGTGTGTGTGTGTGTGTGGGAGAGGAAGTTCCTGTTCTCCACTGACTCACTCACACATGCCTTCCTTTCTTTCATTGCTTTGGTAGCAGTGGCAAGAAAGATGGCAGCCGATCTGAGCTGTAAACCAAGGTGCCACATGCAGATCTTCGTCCTCCCTCTTCTTCCTCCCTTCCTCTTCTTCCTCCCTTCCTCTTCTTCCTCCCTCCCTCCTCTTCCTCTCCTCATGGCACCATATCGCTTCACCGGATCACCAGATTTCCAATAGTGGCGGGGGGGGCACCACTCACCTCGTGACTTTTTTACCTTTTGAACTGACAGACGCGGTCCCCTGACACAGCCCGAGAGGGCCAGCTGTCGTTTCCACCTTCCCCTTCACAGGATCCAGCGTGAGCCCCACAGAGGGCCCGGCGGGGCCGGTGAAAGTGAGCGGCCCGACCCGTGGGGAAGCTGAGAGGCGCTGTGGCGTATTTGTGGAGATCCTCATCAAAGTTTCACGACTGAGTAATTGGTTTGTATCTGTAACAGTTACTTTGCCATCAATAATGACCACGCGAGCTTGGGTACAGTTACGTGGCTGGGAGCCCGGGTAGGGGTGGGGGTAGATGTGGGTGGTGGGGGTGGAGAAGGGTGGCATGGTAGAGTTACAGTCACACTATCAGCTGAATAGGTGTGCCGTGATGTTGAACAAGTATTTATGCAGCGCGAGGTCACTGCAACATCCTAGCGAGATGAGACAAGAATAGACTGGGTGATGGAGAAGTCAAACACACATGTCCCACAGTGTTAGATAAGACAGTTAAACTGGAAAAAGCAGAGGAAAGATGTGTGGAAATCAGCTTCACTTGTGTCTATCCAATTTTATTCTGGAGAGTTCAAGAGCTGATAATATAATTCTAAGGTCTTCCGAGGTGCTCTTGGATGTTCTGAGGTGCTCTGAGGTGTTCTGAGGTTCTGTGAGGTGTTCTGAGGTGTTCTGAGATGTTCTAAGGTGCTCTGAGATGTTCTGAGGTGTTCTGAGATGTTGTGAGGTATTCTCCTATGGACAAGTAGAAACACCTAATAGTACATTAACATCAAGCAACTAAAAAGCAGGCCACCGTTTGTCTTTAGGACAATTTATGTCCTTAAAATGCTGAGATACTGTGAGTGTATGGAACACAAAACTGTTCTTCAAGAAGAAAAACTATTTAAGGGATGAGGGAAGTGTAAATGTACTTTGCACTTCAGAACAGGAGGTCCAATGATGTTTAGATCTGCTAACCGAAGACGTCACGGAAGCTGTCCGACATTTTCCCGTCCGACATGAAACTGCTCTTGAACTTATTTAGCAGGGTGAACTGGAGCAGATTCAATCCTGTTTCACTCCCTGAATCTGTAATTTTGTGGTTTTTAATCTATCCTTTTACCAGTGCATCTTTCTTTCAGTGCGTAGGTCTCGGTATGTCCACCCGTTTCCTTTCACACTGACAACAGTGTTTCTTGTGGCTGAAGCTGTATTTGAGTTTATTTTGGAGTTGACGTACTCTCAGTCGACTGTTTTGAGCACTCACATGTCAAAGTGCTGATCATCAGCCGAACTGTTTAACGTTCAACCCAAGATGACTCAGCCAGCAGCTTCTGTTATTGGTCTTCAAAGCTTACGCCTTTTTCATGTGATGTTTGCATGACTTTTCCCAACACCAGTCTGTACTCGTGTAGTAAACTGAAGCAGGAGCTCTGAGCAGGAAGCCTGAGGTATTCCTCCTGCCTTATCCGTTCTCATAGCACTATGACTTTTTCAGTAGGAATAAGCTTCTTCTTCAACTGTAAAACACAGCCTTTAAGAGAATACACTCAGCCTCCCCTTTTAAGGACGCTAGTCTCAGTTCTTTAACCTGTTGCTCGTGTTTCAGATTCCGCTCTGAACACCCTCCATGGGAAGTGCTTAAACTTGCTAAAACTGAGAAGCACACTCTCTCCTTCAGTAACTTTTATTCCCTTGTGAAACTTGCCTCCCTCTTTGCTCAAGTTCTCACTCTGAAGCTCTCTCAACAGTAAACCTGCAGAGCTGGGAGAGTCTCTGCTTTATGAAGTCATCTCCTCTGCACATTCCCGGCTTCTCTCTGCGATCAGACACGGGCAACATCAAACTGCCAGCCTGCATCAGGATGAGAGGCGCTGTCGGACTCCACAAGCATGGGCCTGAATTCCTAGAAGGCCTGGAGAGCGGACCGGCGGGGGGAAGGTTAGGGACGTCTCGCTGTCAGCTTGGATTATGTGTGCTGGAGACGGAGAAAACAAGCTTATTGAGTTGCTCGAACCGAAGACCACCACTACCCGACTTCCCATACGCTTCCCCCGAGTCCCCTCCCCACCTGCACGGAGAAAAAACATCTGCAGGACCTCTGCCTGACCCCTCAGCTGGGGGTTTACTGCCCCCACCTCAGTGTGTGTGTGTAACATGGGACTAAGCTTTAAAGTTGGGGATCATTTCCATCGTGGCAGCTGTCTGTGCAGTAAACAGATCCAGCACGCTGCTCACCTGAGTGAGCTGGGCAGGAACTCTATAAGACCTTCTCAAATGTCCTGCCTTTTCCACTGCCACTGGCGCTGAGGCATGGCCCGGACACGGGGACCCGAGGGAACGGGGCACACGGTGACACCCAGGCAAACTCTCACGCCAATTTGCTTGACGTGTTCGTCAATTAAGCGAACGAAGGATTAGGTTTGTGTTCTGAGCGTATAACCTGCACGAGCGGAGGTGTCCACCAAACCGCCGAAGCCGTGCTAGAAGGTAGTTCACACTACTACCGTCCTGTGACCACATATGTATTTCCTTCTTGCTAGTTTTCCGTTATGCCATTTTAAAACATCGGGTGTGGCGATGAGCACAGAGCCGTCATCTCGTCTTTATCTGCGGCCACAGCAGGTACCGACAGCTGCACTCAGGAAATCAGAAGTGGATATATACGTCCACTCAAGTCTCATTACGTGCTTTGAAAGTCTCGCTATGGACCTCGAGCTCAAGTTAGCGCATAAAGCACAGAGGTCTACTTCTGTGGGGTTGTTTTTCTTTTTTTTTTTAGGGCAATTCGTTTCCTGTAAACACATATCAAGCATCTCTAATGAAAAACAGACAGATCGGGCCTGGCACAGCAAACAATGTCTTTCTGTTGACAGAATCCTGCCCTCAGCAGAAGGAGAGGATGCAGTGTGTGGTCACGGAACATGAAAGGAGTGGGTCAGGGGATCGGTGTCGCCGATCTGCAGCGACGTTTGGCTTCTGTGTCGGTCATCCAACACTTCCCACCCTTCGTGGTCAGCTGACCCAGTGGATGTCAGCCCCCCCCCCCCCACACACACACACACACACACACACACACACACACACACACACACCCTCATTCCAGCAGGACAGTCTGCTGCCTGTAACACTGAGATGTCAAACCAAACGGAGATTCGCTAGGACTGCCAGGACCAAGCAGACCGTGGTTGTTAGATTAATTGGTGGGCGAGGATTAATCACTCCAGGGGAGAGAAGAGACGCTTGCTGCGTTAGCACGAGTGCTCACTGACTGACATTCTTCATTTTCCACACAACCTTATTTCAAGAGCAGCCATGGAAACAGATATTAATTAGTAACAGCGATTACTTTGTCATGTAGATGACAGAGGACACAAACGCATTAACCTCTCTCACACGGTTAACCCTTACATATCCGCAGGGCGTCTTCTGCTAACAGCAGAGGGGCACAAACAGATGGAACAAGCAGGTCTTACAGTGACTTACAGCACCTTATGACCCTAGATGTCAAAACCCACAAACACAGGAAAGATAACTGCAAAACGAACAAAGCACGCTTATGAAATGTAGCACCTCTACAGGTGGGTGGCCCGTGCCTCAGAGCAAAGGGGACACAGTGTGTGTGTGTGTGTGTGTGTGTGTGTGTGTGGTGACTCCCCTGTCTTTGCTCATCTGTCTCAGTTAGGTCACGGCCAAACAAGACTGTCACCATTATTGCTATTGATCTCAGGCAGTTAGGATCGATTTACCGCTCCCTGCTGTGACCGCCTGCTTCATGTCCATCATGGTCAGGGAGTTCTCTGGCGTTCAGGCACATCTGGGGCCCCTGTGTGTGTGTGTGTGTGTGTGTGTGTGTGTGTGTGTGTGGGTGTATATTTATACGAGTGGGTTTGGAGGGAACGTCTGATTGCAGGACTCCAGTCTCTTGGGGTCATATCCTATCTGACTGCATTCTGCCTCGTACAGTGGATTAAATTCAGAACCGTATCCCCCAGATTGCACATGCTGATGAGGTGATAAGAGCTCTCCGGACTTATCACACGAGCTGCATTTGGCCGGCGTGCCTGGCTGCGTCCACACGGGCCTCTCTTGGGCCGCCCATGGCCAACCCAAGGGCCCGATCGCCGCCTGCTTTTCACATTAACTTGCTTTACCACCTTTTCAGCGGGGTATGGAGCCAAGCGTGTGCGTTCCCTCGAAGGGAAGAGAGAACAGCATTTCTTTTTGAGGTCATTGCAAGACATTAGCAAACAAAGCAGAAAAAAAGCAGGCAAAACTAAACGAGAAACAGTAAAGATATCCATCAAATCACTGCTGGGAGAATATACATGGTTGTTTTTGAAACCTCAAAGCTTACAATTTAGCAACACATGTCCTGGTAGACATAAGCAACCATAACAGTGCATGTTTTCACAAGAAATGTTTCCAGTTTTGCAATGCTTGAGCAATTCTGCAAGTTGTTCTTCATCATTTCTCTGCTATATACCATTAATCCAGGCCCACGCCTTTGTGGGAAGAAAAAGCATCAAGCCTTTTGTGTAAAGAATTGCCCTAATTAAGAAACAATCTTACAGGCTTTGAAAATTGATTTGCCCATCAGAAATGATAATTGTAGTTTTGAAGTTGTGGTGTTTATTATTTTGTTTCCCTTTCTGGGTTTTCACGTGGGCAGGAGTAATTATATTGTAGTAATTAGTTAGTAATAGTATAATAATAATTAGAAATATTTGTAATAATTATAAAGTAGAAATTAATAATATTTAGTAATTACTAGTAAATCATACTAACATAAGGAACTCTTAAAGCCCACATTGTTCACAATCAGTTGGACTGAAAAATCAAGAAACTGTATACTGTCTCGGAAACCCCTTTGTGCTCATGTCACAGATTGAGCTGAAACAAGTCCACAGAGATGTTCTAAGAATGCAATGCTCCTCCCCTCAGCAACAGAGGAACCACGTTTGTCCTCCTCAGTGTTGTAACGTCCTCCTTTCAATGTCAGAGAATCCTCTCAAGATCCAGTGCCTTGACCTTCTAGTACTGAATGAGAGTGGCACCTCCAGTTTCGTTATCTATCCCTGTGAGTCACACACAGTTTTGTTTTGATCTGATTTGTTTGTTTTGATAATGATGGTCAGATGTAAATGTACATGTCTTTTTTTATATATCTGGTACCAAAATACTGTGGTGAGGTAAATATTTTTCTGGATACGTGAGAAGGTACGTTTTGTTGAGAATACTGTCAGACAGTCTTAGTCGGAAAGTGTGTTCAAGATGCAAACTGATGCGAACTGCATGTCAAATTTGTAACAACGTGAGAAGTCAATACCATACAAATTCAGCCACACACCCCCACCTACTCTCAGCAGCCAGACACGGACCTTCTGCACACCAGACATAGACAACTTTAAAAACGAGAAGTTTGAATTCAAACGTGAAAGTAGAGGGGAAGAGATCTGTCTTCCTCAGGGTGCTGCCGCTCACACCCACCTGAACGCGGGTTAATGGAGTCCATTTCTAAGCCCAAATAATCATGTGATATTAAGTTAGGATCAAGGTTGGTTTCATAATTAAATAAGTCCTAAATATGGCCGAACCCGTCCTTCCATCAAAATGATCGATATCAGTACTGCCTACCTTCCAAATGTGCAGCTAAGAAGGATATTAAAGAAAATTGGAGATCATTTTTTTTCATTATTGAGTATTTTCAGACAGCAGTTCTACTGTCCCATGATGGTAATTGCAAACGTCTTACTTAATAAGAAACCTAAGCCAGACCAACCAGCCACCACAGGACATGATGGCCCAGGCACCACACGACTGCCAACCCACACTAATCTGGACAATTTTTTTGCTGTGGTTTAAAAACTAACATTGCAGCAGTGGACTCCATTAATGCTTCCTGCTTCTTTGCCCACTGTACTGTAAGTGTTTCCCCATACATACATTCGGTGTTCTCTCTAAAACAGGGCAGCCTTTGTACTGGGTCAGAGACCAGTTTGGGCTCTGCGAGGGGAAAGGAGTTTGATCAAACGGACCACATTTGGAAATCATCGCAAACCAGGCCCGTGTAAATGGTGCTACTGGACACGATACAGTCTTCATGCTTCTCCGAGAGCCTGAGGAGTGCAGCCAGCCCCAGCAGCTCATTGGACCTGTCTGGGAACATGGGGTCCATTTATTCCCCGCTGCCAATGCACTGCCTCAGCGTACACGGCATTTAGCAACCCTTACCAAGGCAAGAGGCAGCCAGATCTCACAGCTCTGAAAGGGCAGCATAAAATAAGTGAGGAGACGGGCTGTCTTACTGCAGTATCACTTTGTGTTTTATCACTTCCAAGTATAAAAAAAATCCCATGAGACATTCTGAAAAAAACCAAAGCTAAAAAGTGTGTTTAAAATGCTCAGTAGTGCTTAAAATTGAATCAATAAACAAAATAAAAACAGTTTTCTTTAAAAATTAGGGCGATTAATTATGCCTTCAGAATAAATCTGATAATGTATCATCACACATATCTATAAAGCAACACAAGGCCGAAGGCCCACATGCCACGTGGGGGTTCTCAGTGAGGATCCAATGATGAAAAACAGCTGACAGTTTAATGTATGTGTGGCGGAGGCGGCCGTGTATGTAGGGTGGTGTGAGCTTCTCCTCCCAGTTCAGTTCAGCAAGGACACGTGGACAGTTGTTGCCGTATATTGTAGTCCAGGCGATCAATAGAACAGACTAGAGACTTATCAGTGGAGAGAGGGTGAGGAGGGAAAGAGACAGAGAAAAAGAGAATGTGTCAAAGATATAGACAAATTTCTGTCAATATACAGTCCTCCATCTCTCCGCGTCATGGAGAGATTAGGAGCAAACCTAGAAATGGAATTCTAAAGAACTGCACTGTTTTTATGCTGCCAATATGCTACAGGTTCAAATATCCAGAAGAAGTGAAGATCAGATGTTTATGGTATTAACACACTGCTTTAGCACCAATCAATGAGACACCATAAGCGACCCTGCAGGACAAGAACACAGACGCAACAGACAAACCAACCAGGAACATAGCTGCAAGAAGTCATAGTTGTTATGTACTAGTTACACTACCAAGGAGCATCAAAGATTGGGTGCATTGCCACAGTTACCTGGTGAAGCAAATATTTTTATAGAACCGATACATCAAAATATCAAATGCCATTCTTATCTGCACTCCTCATACTAAGTACTTAATTCATTCAGGCCAAGTAGCCGGGAAGTAAAAATAAACTAATCAGACAAACTATCCCACAGCCAAAAAATGTAATCAATCTATCTGAGGAAACACCCAAACTGAGAGTAGTGAACATATTTCAAACACTGAACTGACAGTACTGAACATATCTGAAACACTGAACTGAGAGTCCTGAACATATCTCAAACATTGAACTGAGAGTACTGAACATATCTGAAACACTGAACTTCAGTTCAGAACACATTTACTGTATATCTAAATGAAGAATGACACCAGCTAAACTATTAGATAGATTTTATTGCTTGTAGATATGTTAACGATTATGTTAAAAACATGTATAATCTCTTTTACCAGTTAAACGTTCTTCAGCTTCTAAGACAGGACATAAAACAAACTGTAAGTGCTTGAAAAGGACTATTTATAGTCAATGTGAAAGTGTGACACTTTCATTCCCCGCTGACTCTCACATCTGCACATGTTCATATGTTTGAGAGAAAGGGTGTTGGTTAATCCTGTAGAGCAGACCTTGTAGAACATGCCCTGTAGAGCAACCTTGTAAAACATGCCCTCTAAAGCAGACCTTGTAGAACATGCCCTCTAGAGCAGACCTTGTAGAACATGCCCGCTAGAGCAGACCTTGTAGAACATGCCCTCTAGAGCAGACCTTGTAGAGCAGATCGTAGAGCAGAAACCTAGAGCCGGCTGCAGTGGTCTGAAGAGGGCTGGAATGGAATTACCCACAAGTAAGTGCAGGCAGTGTTGAAGTAAGAGAGGCCCAACGCAGAATGAAGGTGGTGTGACGTTGTGTTATGCTACAGAAGGATGGGCCCCGGCTCTTTTTCCATTACTTAGTCACATTCAATACACGGATAGACTCCAAGGGTGTGTCTCACGCTCCTGCTTCCTCTCGCGGAGACGCCGAGGCCTCGTTGGAGATGGATCCACGGACAAGCGTCTGCACTGGTCTCTTCTTCTCCTTCTTCCAGTGGTGCAGCTTAGAAGTGTGTGAAGTGCGTTGGAACAAGTGAAAGGAAAAGGGTGTGTGGGATAAAAAAAGTTTGCTGAACCAGTGTAGCACAGGCTAACCGCAATAAAACATTACTCATAAAAATGCTGTATGCACAGTCTCGGATAACATAAGCAAGCTTTGAATATTTTTTTTAAAGGTTTTTAGGACATAAATTCTGAATATATATTCTCTGAATGAATGTTCTTTTCAAATCTTGTTTTTTATACTCTAAGGCACACACACACACACACACACACACACACACACACACACAAACACACACACACACACACACACACACAAACACACACACACACACACACACACACACAAACACAAACACAAACACACACACACACACACACACACACACACACACACACACACCTCTCCCTCCGCTCAGCTTATGTGCATTGCTAAGTCCCCACTATCTTCTTCCTCTCTGCAGTCTCTCTGTCAGTGCTGATCCGATGGCGAGTAGGAATAACAGGGCCACTGTGACACATGGACGAGAGGCGTCCCGCTGCTGAAGTCTCCAAGGCCCCCCATCATCACCCACACCCACCCTGCCTCAATCATCAGTTCTCCTCTCTTCATTTCATGGATACAGGCCCAGTGAAAGGGCTTGCCCGACGTCTGCATGCACCCACGACTTACCTTGATCGTAACATAATAATAATTTGTCATCCAAAGACCAGGGTAGGTGAAATAAAGGTGACCGTGTGGAACAGTAACTCGGCACACACACACCGTCAGATGCGGTGAGGTAATAATGGTGCGCGTAAAGACACACCCACACACACACACACACACACACACACACACACACACACACACGAGGGTTGACGGAGGAGTCACAGACACTCCTGAAAACACACTCTGGCTTTTGCAACAGCAGTGGCCTACATTCCGGCAATGTGTGCCAGGCCCGTTGCAAAATCAATACTCCAAAACCTCTCTTGACAAACACACCAGCGCTTCCCTGTGGTATGAGGTCTCCACAGCCTGCCAAACCTGTGTCAGATGTAAATTTATGTGTTGGATTTCAATTTAGCAATCCCCCTCCCCATTTCTCTCTCTCTCTCTCTCTCTCTCTCTCTCTCTCTCTCTCTCTATCTATCTCTCTGTTTCTCTCTCTCTGTCCCTCTCTTTTGTCCTGCCTGATGACATCCATGGGCTAAGCATGGCAACTGAGCCAAACTGCTCAAGTTTCGGCTCAGCCAACCCAAGCAGGATCATTCCGTCCTCCCAACAAACACTAAACTGCTACTTACACTCATCCCCCTAGTCATGAGATGAACGCTGCCCTACATTAACAAGCTCTGCTTGTGGAACCCAAGGAATAAAAATGCATATGAGCGAGAGTTTATCACTGAGCTATAATTGTGCAGATGTCAGCATTAGCTTTAAGCTCACCAGATCTGCACCGTTAGGAAGTTCACATCTACCTTCAACTTTAAGATAATGCAAATGCACTGTAGCTAATGCCTGTTAATATCTGTGCATTGCACAAACATAAAAACCTACCTTTCTATTTTAAAAGACTATTGGGCATATTTAAGCAATATTTGTTTGCTCTGTAATTAATTGCAATGAATTGCACAACTGTGTCTGCATGATACACTTAGCTGAGACAGTAATGTGTAAAAACACTAAGACGACCCCGTCCTCATTACTCAAACACAATGCATGTAAGAACTCTCACTTACTGATGCCAAAAAGCCTCCGTACAGACTCACCCATGTGGACGTCTAGGAAGAAGGGCTCCATGGAAACATGCGAGAGGGATGCTGGCAGTTGTCGGTGTGACGATCAAGGCTCCGATCAGAGGGCTGTTTCCCCACAGAGAGAATATACCTAATAGAGAGAATATCCCTCTCCTATATACCTAATACAGGACAGAGCGAATGAGTCTTGCAGTCCGCACAAAAACACACTGTTCCGTGTGCTGCTTTTTCTGTTTTTTCTTCTTCTTCTTCTGAGAGCAGTTGTTTAAAGAATAGACTGTCCCTTGTTGCAGATCAATCTGTTGAGAAGTCCACATTCTCACTGAATTGGGAAATCCTGGCTTTCTTCCACTGGAGAGCTATGGAGAGCATTGCAGGACCCATGCTAGGATTCAGACTTTCTCATGGCAGGGGCACCTTCAAGGACAATGGCACTCGAGCATGGATTGTTGTTGTTGTTTTTTCTGTTCAGTTTACCTCATAAAAATAGGGTTTCACATCTGCACTTCACAGGGAAGGGCGCACAAACAGGAACGTCGTTTAAATAAGGCCATTCTGACGGGTTCAGGCTGCATTGTAAACATGCAGCGAATATACCCAGAATACATACAGAAGCCAAGAACTTGAACCATGGAGGTTACTGGAAGCAGTTACAGACTGTCAAGGGCTAATGGAAGATGTTTGTGAATTTTTAAGTTCTTTGGAGACCACATGGAACAGGGGAGGTCTTTGAAGCTTTTAAAATATTACATTGAAATGCCTATGCAAGAATTAACCACACATTCACATACTGTACTATACTGAATGATGTTTTCAGTCCTACAGGACTGAAGAGAACAAGAAACTGAAACAGAAAAACAGAAACTGATTTATTTGCGAATCTACTGATAATGTGCCATATTTTTGTCAATCGTGATTTTTACACCGCATTCAAAATGTGTCCTCCGCTTTTAACCCATCTGTGCAGTTAGAACACACACACACACACACACACACACACACACCAGTGATTACTAGGGGGCTGTGGATCACACGTGCCCAGAGCGGTGGGCAGCCCTAGCCCGGCGCCTGGCGAGCAGTTGGGGTTAGGTGCCTTGCTCAAGGGCACCTCAGTCATGGCCTCAGGTTTGGGAATCGAATCCACAACCCTCCGGTCACAAGACCAGTTCCCTACCACCAGGCCATGACTTTTATTCTGAGATATCCCACCTCTCCCGGACGTTCCATAAGTCTTCCGCATTTGAATAAGGGCTCCTTGATGTCCGCAAATAATAGAGGATTATGATTTTTTTTTTAGACCAACAAAGAGATCTAATTGGACCTCTCGTTCTTTGTTAACTAATTACACGTACATGATTTGCCTAGTTACCAAACTGATGTCCTTGGTTGATGAGACAACTTTACTTATGACATACCTGGGTGTTCATAGCATTCACGATTACATTTAAGGACAGTTCACGCATTCATAACATCCCTTCACAACAAACGCAGGAAATATACATTTTAAAGCGAACTCAGTGCCCTGCTCGCCTGACTCTGCCCCATTGTTGTGACAGCAGCTTAGCGTGCGACGGGGAGCTGGGGTCCGAAAGCTTCCTGCAACGAGGCTTTTACAGGGTGGGATATATGTGAACTGATTTCCTGAATATCAACCAATTTTACAGTAAAGTAAAAAAAAAATAAATAAATAAACTTTTTTATTTTAAAGAGACACATTTACCTTCATGGTCAAGCAAATATTTAAGCAATTTCTGCGTTTGCGACTGGCAGGGTAAGCTTAAAAGATCTGCAGGAACTAATATTACACAGGTGATGTTACTGTGTCCAACGGTACATGTGCATACAGCGGTTTTTATATATATATTTTTTCAAACCAAGAGTCAGTTCATTTAAGTCAAGCCCATGCCTAGAAGAATATTTCATTTCAAAGAGGAAGAAAATGACCTGTGGCAGAATCAATTCCACAGCAGCCATCAATTCAGAAAAGCACTCAAAAGTGGCCATTACAGAGTACATTTGCAGCATAATATTTCAATCTGCAAATGAGGCAATTAAATAAAACTCCTTGGCCTGACCATCTAATCAGGTGGGAGGCAGGCACGGCTCCACCAGCACCATCACGGCAGCATCGCGGTGTCACCGGAGACATCGCTCAGATCTCCACACCAGCGGTATCTGTGTGGGCCCAGCCGTCGCCTGTGTGACTGTGCTCATCACACAGCCTGTGGGGCAGGAGTAAGCACAGCTTTAACACCCTGCCCTGCCTCACAGCAAAGCTAATACGTGACATTCAGGTAAAGAAAGACTTACTGAGGAGTCTGGCACTGGCTCAGGAGGAAAAGAAAATGGAGTTTGAAGAGAGGTTGCTTCAACCAGACATCATATATGTGACATCCTATATGAATCAACAGAATATATATGTTTTTTGTCTTGGACCAAGCTGTTTTGTGACAACTCCTGTTGTGAAAAACACTGTGTTAATACATTTTAATGGCTTTAGTCACCAGGAAAGTCAGTATTGATCTGCTGCGTTGGGGAATGGTGTTTTAAGTAAAACCCAAGTGGAACTGATGGCGATGAGAACACTTTAATGGTGCCAGTGCGGCTGGGTACGGCCTTAGTCACTGGGGAGGCCAATGTGGATTTTACAGGTCGAGAAGTGATTGGCTGTGTGGGTATAGCACAGTGGGTAAAAATAGGGAGATTAACATTGTGTTTGCTGGTGCTGTAGTGTGTAAAGCCCACATGGACCTTGTGGCACTGAACATGCATTAACAGTGTCATTGGAGCTGGGTACGCCTTTAGTCACCATGGGAGACCAGTGAGGCTTTCGCATCTAAAGATGCTTTGTGGCTGGTTTAAACGTGATCTTGGAGTGGGAGGGGCTGGGACACCAGACCTTAGCACTGAGTCTTCAGGAGGTGACGTGGGCTTAATTCAGCTAAACACTGATGAAGAGAAGAACCTACCTGATGACTCCTGTGAGGAGCTTGTGATGTTGTGGTTTCTATTATGGAGTGACTGGACTGGGCCCTGTGTGAATCTCTAATGTTGTGGTTTCTAGTATGGAGTGACTGGACTGGGCCCTGTGTGAAACTCTAATGTTGTGGTTTCTAGTATGGAGTGACTAGACTGGGCCCTGTGTGAAACTCTAATGTTGTGGTTTCTAGTATGGAGTGACTGGACTGGGCCCTGTGTGAAACTCTAATGTTGTGGTTTCTAGTATGGAGTGACTGGACTGGGCCCTGTGTGAAACTAACATTGTGTCACAGGATGTTTGATTTCTTGTAATTACTACAATTACAAATGATGATTGATTCATTTTGATTGTGTGATGTTTGTAAACTACAGCTTGTTGTTTATTGTTTGATAAGTGTAGTTTATAATTCGATGTCTAGTTGTGTTACTAAAATTTTAACACTCAGTTTTAATTGAATTAAAATCTATGTATCTAATAATTATTAATGTTTATTCCTACTCGTTCCATCAAATTATAGTTGACAGTGTTTTTGTAAATCACATGTAATTTGTTTAAGTGCAGTGGTTCTAACCTTACAATATGAAGCCTTAAACCTGGTCAGTGGATTCTGATATTATTAAAGAGGTTATTATTATTGTTATAGAGGTTATTATTAATATTACAGAGGCTGCTATTTTTAGACGTATTGAAACCGAACATCCCTAACATTTCAGCTCTTATTTTGCCCATTATTTAACAAATCAATAAAATGTCTTGACTGAGATTAGGTGAAGATTTACTGTGTTTTTGGCATGTGTTATAGAGTTTAAAGGAATCTTTTTCAATCTTCAACTGAAGTGTTGAATGAAAACAAAACTGAACAAACCGTACAAACACTCGCAGGCTCATAAAGAAGACCACACAGAACACACGCCACCTGTGGCAAAACTAGAAAGTAAAATTTGCGAACAGACTTGGAGGTAGCTTGACAAAACCTGCTGTAAGAGGGGTAGCAATGTTAATTGAAAATCTATAGCAGTTCCCAGCAGGGTACAGTAGATCAATCAGTACAGCAAATTTAGATGTTCTATCTATATAGCTGAAGGAGGTATAAAATCAATGGAATCCTATGGGGGGATGGAGAGATTAATGAAAATATATATGGGATTGATAGATGTGTACAGTCAGTGTGAAATGCAGTTTGGTGCTTGGCCATCAGTACGAGAAGCAGTAGCTCAATCAGTACAGCAAATTTAGTCATTTTATCTTTATAGCTGATGGAGTTATTAAACCAATAGTTCTTAAGGGAGGATGGAGGAGCATGTTAAAGTTGTTCTATCTTTAATTTAGCTTTAGTTTAATTGTTTTATATGAGTATAACTGTATGTTTATGAGTTATAAAATCAATGAACTCCTATGGGAGGATGGAGGGATGAAAAAGGATAAATAAAGATTGAATGAAAACAATTCTGCATTTAGTGGTATTAGAGCAGATTACTGTATACGCTCTTTATGATGGCTATAGCATATAACTATTGGAGCTAGAAAGAATTTAAAAAGGAATTGAAGTCAATGGGTGAAACAAAGAATAAAAGATAAAGGTGTGAAAAGTAGAAGAGTGATCACTCCATCACTCCTCCTGTCATGCATATCCTAGTTTGATAGATTTATCTTGAAATTTGGCAAAATGGGAGCACTTTGAAAAATTGCCCCGTGTATGTGGGGCAAAGTGGTCAGAGAGAGGGATGAAAAAGAGTGATAGAAGTGAGGGATCACTTTAAAAATCACAAGGCACTCATGGGTAAAGGAGAAAAGTTACTAGACAGTCTGGAGGTTCTAGCTATACGACTGCAGATGAAACAGTGTTCCAATTTCAAAACTTGTAAAGAAGAAGAAATCAGAAAAATCAACTTAATGACGCCTGAACTGAAACGAATAAACGCCGTATGCTAGCAGCTACTAGCGGGAGAGGGTGTGACAAACTGAACGTTATCCTTTTATTCATTTTTGACATCAAACACAGAAAAATCAGCTGCAAAGATATTGCTACTCGAGCCCCCTTAAACATCCTGACCCAGAGCGTCAGTGATAAGACACTAATCCACGGTACACCCGCACCAAAACCCCAACACGCATGTGCAGGACGGATGGACTGAACAAAAGAACCTGGACAGAGAGAATGAATAAGGGAACAAAAAAAGAAAAAAAACAGAAGGGTGCTCCTGCTCTGATTAAAGTGCTGTCCTAGGAGATGGCTGAGCGCTCTTACGGGCCCCCCAGGACACGCAGCACATGTGTGCAGGGGTGGGTGGGTTTTGAGGGATATCCGAGACACCGTGTAAACAAATCGCGGCACAAAATCTGACACTGTGCCCCCCCCCCCCCCCCCCCCCCCCCCTCGAGTGATGCTGTTGGTTTCTTCCCTGCTGGGGGAGGCATCATTCCTGCTAAGAGCTGCTGTCACTGCTAAGGGGAAATAAATGAACAGCAACGCTTTGATTTGCAAAATGTCTTTTCACCCCAGGTTCTTCTAAATGCCTCCGAGAGGGGACTTACCGCCTCGCCGAACTGCAGCCCAGTACTGTGAGCACCGTGAAGGTTTCCACTAGCCGGACAGTGTTGTTGGAGACCAAAGTCACAACTTGCCGTTTTAGACTTAGTCAAGTTTTGCATAGGCCCAGTTTGGCAAATGGGAACAGTCTGATCTGGGACCAGGCCCCTTGGATATGGAGCTGTCTTTGGGGTTGTTTTTACCTTCCGCTGAGGGCTACGAGCACCGTCCACATCTAGAGTGGTTCAGTAGGTGGACAGGAGGCCAAAATGAGGATTCCTTTGTGTTTACAGCAAGTGTGAAGAGCAGAGGGGGATCTAGTCAGATCTGGCCTCCAGGAGGGCTGGATGTTTGAGAAAGACACTATTGTGGGCTTTGTGACAGAAATCTTCCCTAGAGAGAAACACAGAGAGAGAGAGAGAGAGAGAGAGAGAGAGAGAGAGAGAGAGAGAGAGAGAGAGAGAGAAAGGGACAGGAAGATAGAGAGAGTGAGAGGGACAGGAAGAGAGAGAATGGCAGCAAGATAAAGAAAGAAGAAAAGTGTAAAGTGAGAGAGTGAAAGTGAGAAAGAGAGAGAGAGAAAGAGAGAGAGAAAGGGAGAGAGAAAGAGAGATGGGGTGGAGGTGGGAGGGGTGAAGAAACCACATCTGTTTTCACTCAAAACAACAAGCCTCAACATTGTAGGCAGCGAGAGCCTGTTATTAAAGGCTTTCTCCAGTCTACCCAGGGACAGCCCACACCAGCACACTCCAGCGTTCTTTCACGACTGCTTGCTTATTGAGTGTGATAAATGTAGATGTGGAATTTCAATCAGTCATTTTTGTCAGCTTGCCCAAAATAAGTAACACCCATTGGTCCTAACTAGGGAGATATTATGACTTGGGAGTTTATTAAGATACTAGGGAGGAATGAAGTTGGTTCCCAATTGAAGACTTTAGGAGTCTTGGAATGTATTCTTTGAAATGGAATCAGTGGCCCATAAATGCCACACATGCCTCTCAAGATGTCATTAACATTTTGCTAGTCACATTTTTCTTTCCTAAATGGACATTACGAGCCTGGCTGTTTGATCTAGCTGCTCAGGAGAGACGGAATAGCCACTTTTAGTTTCCAACTTCTTAGTCTTTCTTAGTCTTAATGTCTAAAGTTAAAGATGGGAGCCCAAGATGAAGGAAGCTCTTTTAGAAAAGTTATTTTACTTGAAGTTACTTCTTGACCAATCTTAGCCTTTTTAATTATTTGAGGAAAACCACCTTAGGCCTAAATGATTGACCTGAAGAATTCTGTTCTTCTATGATTTGGTCCGTCCCATAGACTTCCATCAATATTTGCATGTGTGTGTGTGTGTGTGTGTGTGTGTGTGTGTGTGTGTGTGTGTGTGGTCATAATTTTGTCCTCACATTGCCTATGTCAATTAAATCAGTGCAAGACTGTTGCTGCAGGACGCTGGATTAGCGTTCTCGTGCAGAAAAGGAGCTTCAACCAGGCGGAGCATGATGTGGGCGGAGCATTACGTGGGCGGAGCATTACGTGGGCGGGGCATGCTGTCCCTGATCACGGCCAGCTTGGAGGTTGATCACGGGCAACAGCAGGCACTTCCTGCTGTCTCCAGGTGTCCTGATAGATGAAGTGAATGTGAAATGTATAGTGAAGTGTGAACAAAGCAGTGGCAATGAACACAGAGTGATCTGAGAGTGATTCACACAGAGTGATTCACACTATCACCCCTTATGACTTATAATGTCACAAAATTGCATTTTTCTATTCATAATCAACTGATGCACATAAATAATATAAAAATATATTTACTAATACAAATAAAAATTTGTTTAATATCTTGTTAAGAAATTTGAGCAGAATACCTCTGATGATTAAAGAAAAGGGGGGGGGGGGCATTAAATTTTGTTCGGACAGGTTTAATTCCATAGGCGTTCGGACAGGTTTCATTCCATCTCACTCTGACGGGTCTCATGTCTGCGCACCTGGCGTCTGCGCACCTGGCGTCTGCAGCAGGAGAATCCGGCCGAAGGAAACAGATGCAGCCAGGGATGAAATTTCACATTCGAATACGCCCGAGGTACAATTTCAGCCAATCAGGACTGGTGTGTGTTTGAGCTCCTGGCCCCACCACCTGCATCTCTGTAGGACGAGTGTGCCAGGGAGAACATTCGTGGCTCTCGTATCCCTCTCTGCCATAGAAGTAAACAGGAGTGTATGTGTTTCTCAGCGGCTGAGTGTAGGGATGCGTGTGCCGGGTGGGTGTAGGCGTGGAGACCCTTGCTGTGCCTGCACCGTCACTCCTGCCCTGGAGCGTGTTGGCACGGCGGGCACACGCGATGAATAGACGCAGGGCATCAAAGAGGAGAGCTTGAGCGTGAGGCTCTCCGGCAGCGCTGGGTTCCTACCAGGGCCCAGTTTCACTGTTTCATTCTCTACTCTCAGCGCTGGAGAGCAGCAAAGCCTTCATGGCACACCAGAGGAGATCCCACACACTGGGATCTCACCGCCACTCACGAATGGATCAACAAATCGCTTGCACAGTTTCTCACAACTGAGAGAAATTGTTCCAAATCGCTGATTCCAAATTCCCATTTGTGTTCTGCTTTTAATTTTGCAGCAAATTGTGGCAAATCACTCCCTCCCCCAAACACTGTAAATCAGCAGGACAACTGTACTTTATTTCCCTTCTGAATGTCTTGACCATAAATGCAAATACACACACACACACACACACCTAAGGGCTACGCCACCAAGTGAGGACCTCAGCCCTATGAAAAGTACTCTTCCACTCTTCACGAGATGGATAGCCTTACCTTGCTCAGTCACGACGTCTCATCTATTTCACCGCTCACCGGTGTCTGTGACCCTCCTCTTAAGGAGACAGATGCCTCCAACCTCAAGGGCGGGGCACTAATGATGGCCAGGCCCAGCTGACGGCCGGACAGCGGGCTCCCTGCCCGACCGAAACCGCTCGATGAGGGGTGTGACCCGGGTTGGGTCCCGTGTGAAGGTTGGCACTCAGACCGTGACGATCTGTGCCACTCCAGCTTAACATGAACGAGTCGTTCCTCACTCACAGGAACGTACGGGCTTCACTGTAGCAGTGTAATCATCACTTATGCGAAACGTGGGTGTCTTTGGTCCTTGGATAATAACAGCATTTATTCACTTCAATCCGCAAGGTTAATATACAGGAGGAGCTCTGGAGGAGAGAGAGGAGAGAGAGGAGAGGAGAAGGGGAGGTGTTTATCACTGCTGTCAGCCGCCACACAATGAGACATCTCCTATTTAACTCCACCAAGCTAATGGAAAAATAAGAACAAGCTGGTGATGAATACTGTAGAAGACGAAAGCGCCCACCCACAACGCCCCCCCCCCCCCACGACCCTCCACGACCCCTCACGACCCCCCAGCCGAAGTTGAGAGCGCACACTGATGATCACGCAGCGTGGGGAAACACGTGCTTCATGATGGCACGAGTGACATTCGTTTCTCAGCATTCTATGGTCTTAACTTTCAGCCTTTAGCTTTTAAATG